>NW_016158907.1:98849-104855 GCF_001687245.7 Rhagoletis zephyria | reverse complement strand
TGCTTTTCCACAATAATTTTTCACTTTAAACGGCCTCAAGCTCATAAAATATGTTGAATATAATTGTTATAATGCCATAAAAATAACAAAAAACAAATAACTTAAGGACGAGCACACCTAAAAAGTTAAACATTCTAATAATAGAAATATTAACAAAAAACCAACAAAACCAACAACCACATGATCAAGTGAATTGCAGCGGAATAGCTGCGCTTGATTGTAGTTGGCTTAGCAAAGTGAAATAGTGGAAAATAAGCAACAAGAATTAACAAGACAAACTTAGCACAGTGCGTAGGCAACTGGCTGAGTCAGTGGTGATCGTCGGTTCGAATCCTACTGAAAGAAGTCTGATGAGGAAATGTGGTGATTTCCGAAATAGCTATCACTTCTACCATTTTTTTCAAATTATTGTTGCTTTTCCACAATAATTTTTCACTTTAAACGGCCTCAAGCTCATAAGAATTGTTGAATATAATTGTGATAAGGCCATAAAAATAACAAAAAAAAACAAATAACTTATGGACGAGCACACCTATAATAATGCCATAAAAATAACAACAAAAAAAATAACTTAAGGACGAGCACACCTAAAAAGTTAAACATTCTAATAATAGAAATATTAACAAAAACCAACAAAACCAACAACCACNACTCGAGCAATTTACGAAAAGTATAAACGTCATAAGCACAGTTTATGTAAAAAAAATTCAAAGTGAAACTACCTTCTTTTTTGTATCACGCTGCTGGTGAAACCGGCTGTTATCAATTTTCTTAACGTTAACTTCGATGCTACATACGTTTTTCTGATTTACTTTGTTTATTTATGGGGTTTTCATGCAAATTGCTAAAAATTCGAAAATACATATACATCTCACCAATAAAAAAAATCTCCACGTGCTAGAAAAAAACCAAAGATGTATTTCAATTTCGCAGGTGTCTGTTATCTTCGAAGCGTCATCCAATACGAGTTTTCTGCCTCTTGCTTCATCCTAGACATCGCTCCTTTGGTTTTCCCAACCACTGCATTTTTCTGTACAAATTTGTCGATAGCTTTAAAAATTTCGTCGCTAGTAATGTAAGTCTCAAGTACTTCGCTCATCAAAAGTTCATCTTCGATTTGCATTGCGAATGAGCACCTAACTAGCACGAGAAGAACATTAAGTCCCACTACGTCGGTACTTTCGTCAAGTTGAAAACTAAAAAATTAAAAAATATTCAAATTTTTTATAAGTTCGTTCTCGACTGCCTCTAAAATCGATTAGGTCTACAAAAGTACCGAAAATGGTTGTGAAAAGGGTACGTTTTCGGCTATTTTTCTGAAAAATTTCTGATTCAATTTTTCGTTGACAAAACGTACTGGGGAACAACGCTTAAAAGCGAAATACACCACACCAGCGGCTCGACAAACCAAGCGAAATATCGTTTTGCTGCAAGCCATTTGTGTTGTGTATGGAGTCTGATGAGCCGCTGAAGGTAATTTTATTGAAAATCAAAATATTTTGATTTTCTGACCGCCATGTTGAAGTGTTGAAAGTATGTATAACGAATTTTCCCGCACCACCAGTACAGTCTAGCCACTAGCGGCACCCCAGGCATACGGTCACGGCACCCACTTTGGGGAAAGCCTGTTCTAAGTAATATTATAAGTAAGATAAAGATACATTCGGTACACTTGGCTCTATTCAGATACAACCCATTTCTCCAAAACCGTCTCGCGTCAATAATTTATATATTGAGTATTAAAGGAGACTGAATGTCATCTATCAAGCACCTACAAACGATTCTGCATCATTTAGTAGGCAATTACACATTCTGTCGGCAACATTAAAAAAAAGCGGCTAATTTCCGTAGAAATATTGAACATTTTTATTTTTGTTATTTTAGAAATAGGAAGATCTATCAAACATAAATTTGCATCTATAAAAGACCTACAAACGATTGCAATATTCTAAGTAAGATAAAGATACATTCGGTACACTTGGCTCAATTTAGGTAAAACCCATTTCTCCAAAACCGATGCGCGTCAATAACTTATATATTGAGCGTTAAAAGAGACTGATCTATCAATCACCTGCAAATGGTTCTGCATCATTTAGTCGGCAATTCAACATTCTATCGGGAAAATTAAAACAAAACAGGGGGCTAATATTGAACTTCTTTATTTTTATTATTTTCGAAATAGGAAGATATATCAAACGTTAATTTTTATCTATCATAGACCTACAAACCAGGGACGTGAACCGGTTTTGAACCGAACCGGTTTTGAACCGGAAAACAGCTTTTTCTATTAATTAACTGAACCATTAACCGAACCGAAATTTTCCACGAATGTTTGATCCGAACCGAAAACCGAACCACTTTACATACAGGTTTAAAGGTTCGTTTCAACCAATTTTCAATAGACAAATTTACCAACTTTTTCTATTTGTTAATTTGTAATACATACCATATTTGTTTACCATATGGCAATATCAAATGTAAAGGCAACCCATCTCTTTTGATAGACACTTGACACTTACCCTTGTGCGTTGTTGCACTTGACAATTGACACTTAAGGCCCGTCCACATACAACTTTGGCGTGTTACCCTTGTGCGTTGTTGCACTTGACAATTGACACTTAAGGCCCGTCCACATACAACTTTGGCGTAGTTTTGGCGCTGGCGTCGCTTTGACAGCAGCCCGAGTAACGCCCGTGATTGATACAATGAACGCTTGGCAGCGAATACTTTGGTCACTAAATTAATATACAAGCTAGGGTTGCCAGATTTTTTATGCACGAAATCAGAACGTTTAACTTTTTCATGCTAAAAAAATCAGTACTTCTCAGTATACATTTTTATAAAGCAAAATTATGAATGTAAGTAACAGATAATGCTCTAAAACGCCAGAGTACTTGTTTTTACCAATATTTTGGTATACATAAAATATAGTTCAAAAAATATAGAAGTGTTATTCATTTTAACATGAGTGTACACATCATTGTACACAGAAGCCATAAATTATTTTATATTTATGACATATTTGAATAGCGATAATGAGATGGTTCAATCTTCAGTGTTTAAATAGTCAAAGAATTCTATACATTTAATTTTAAACTTTTTTATTTTTCTTATTTTAGAAATAGGAAGATGTATCAAAGGTAAATTTTTATCTATAATAGACCTATTAACGATTGTGATATTCTAAGTAATATGCTAAGTAAGATAAAGATACATTCGGTACACTTGGCTCACTTTAGGTAAAACCCATTTTTCCAAAAACTGTTTCGCGTCAATAATTTATATATCTATATGTTAATACACTAACATAAATTTTATCCGCCTTCGTTTAGCGATTATACCGAACCGATTTCAAAACCAAGAACACCATTGGAAAGGCACTTTTTCGCAGAGTTTTTATGGTTTCACAATTGGTTGAAAATTACCAAAACTGTCGTTTAAACATTTCCGTATTTGTATAGATGTTGCTGCAACATGTTCAATTTGACATGTTTCGCATGTTGTTTCACTTCGCATTTGAACATTTGAAATTAAGCTTTGAATAAAGATAAATAGGAAGATGACGAAATAAATGATAACGATGAAGACAAGAAAGAGAAGGCTAAAGTGAAGACAAAGACAAAAATGGAGACAGTGAGAAATACTTAAGAGTTAGGGTAACTGAAAGGGTAAGCAAATGTATTGTATTTTCGAAGTGAAACTTCTATAGCGGCGATTCGTTGGTTGGTAGTAAATGGGCAATGATGCGCACTGAAATATTTGCAACGGAAACAAGTGCTTCTAATATATGTGGTATTAATTTAACAAAAACGTGCTAATAAGGGGTTTAAGAATAAGACTGAGATTAAGTCCAGTACAGGAAGGAAAGTAAAGGACAGTACGTACATAAACGAAGAAAAGGTTAAAGGTAAAGGTAAAAATAACAAGTAATTTTTAGCAAAAAAAACCGACTTCAGCTCTCATATCTCATGATCCACTGATCAGATCTTAACCAGATTACTATGGGACCACCTCTAAGACACTACCTTTCCGATCCAAAAATTATCGACATCGGTTGACGTGGTCCAAAGTTATGCAGTAACATACATAACAAAAATATATATATATATATATATTCCGACGAACTGATAACCTCCTCCTTTTTTGGAAGTCGGTTAAAAACAAAAACAAATATGCGTAAAGATAAAGGATAAAACGACGATCAAGGTTAATTTAAACACTATAAGGTAAAGGTGAAGGGGAATATGCAAAAATAAAGATAAATATGAGGATGAAGATTGATATTGTTATTGATATAATAATCGATATTGCCATCGATAAAATAATCGATGTTTTTATCGATATAATAATGGATACTTCTATCAATACAACCGATACTGTTATCGCTAGAATAAGCGATATTGTTATCGATAATGTTACAAATATTGTTATCGGTGTAATAATCGATATTATTATCGATAATGTTATCGATATTGTTATCGATATATTTAACAATAAATAAATTGAGTTTGGAATTTTGGAATCGTTAGATTTTTTACGATATATTCATTGATATTTTTATTGGTATATTTATCGACAAAGTTATCGACAGCATTATCGGTTTAATATTCGACACATGACATGTGATCACATTATATGATAGCGCATCACATTATATCACATGAGATGATATTGCATCACATGACATGACTTCACATAATATGATATCACCTAATACGATATCACATGGCATGACATCACATGATATGACATCATAAGGTATGACATGACTTCACATGATATAACATCATATAACATGACATCACATGATTTGACATCAAATGACATCGCATTACATGGAAAAATATTTGTTTCTTTATTGATAAACATGGTTACTGAAAGCATGCGCATTGTTTCCTTTCAAAATTAAGTTGTAAACAAGTAATTTTTAGCAAAAAAAAACCGACTTCAACTCTCATATAATAAAATATATATACATATATATATCTCATGATCCACTACCTTTCCGATGCCAAAAGAATTATCGAAATCGGTTGACGTGGTCCAAAGTTATGCGGTAACATACATAAAAAAATATATATTCCGACGAACTGATAACTTCCTCCTTTTTTGGAAGTCGGTTAAAAACTAATAACAAGCTATGGCTCAGATATTTCAGGCCCCTTAAAAAGCTCGGGCCCGGGGAGGATTTCCCCATTCTTACCCTCTCAACGGGTCTGGGTTGGGATAAGGATAGAAAAAAATAAAATATAACCTTGAGCTTATAAAATAATATTAACTACCCTGTCGTTTTATTCACAACTTCTAAATAAGTAACGTAAGTTCCACTTCTTCAATGTGGTTCAGGTGCACTTAATTTTTCGATAGGAATTGAAATAAATTCTTCTATAAAAAGTTTAGTTATCGAAAATTACACTGTGAGACAAATGGTAGGGGTCAGTGATCGGGAAGGGTTCAAACTACCGGGGAAAGTTATATCGGTAAAAAAGAAGTTATACGTGTCCCGGCGTTTCGCTGGGTACAACCTTTAAGCAAAATGAGACATAGATCATGAAAATCGATGGACGCGTTTCGCTTTTATTCACAACTAGCAGACCCGGCGAACTTCGTCCCGAAATAAATTTTTTCCTCTTCACTCCCTGCCGGCAACAATGATCTGGTTCTATAGTGAATGTCCTAGAAGCTTTACAGTATAGTAGGTGGCAATTTTAAAATGAGTGCGAATCATTGTTCTACAGAAACGCAATATACATATACTTATTTTAGACGAAATACCTTAAAAGTTTGAATAATATATTGGAAAATCACATCCATTGGGCCAATTGCAACGCAGGAGCGTTCGATATACTCAATGGTGCAGCAGGTCGATTTAAACTGACCTTCACGGCCCCTTTTCTCACTTGGCTATTTTTAGTAATAGCTCGACTTCAGCACCACTTGGCAGCACGTTTTTGCAATAGTATTGCATACATATTTAAAACATTAGCCAAATCGGATCATAAATAA
>NW_016158907.1:98334-98824 GCF_001687245.7 Rhagoletis zephyria | reverse complement strand
TTCGAACAGATCGGTCCCTGGTCCACTTCTCGGACAAAATGGATCATATATGCTAATATATACTAAAAAGCTACCTACGTACCGAATTTTAAGCAAATCGGACCGGTAGATTTTTTCGAATAGATCAGTCCCTGGTCCACTTCTCGGAAAAATGCACCATATATCCTAATATATGCTAAAAAACTACTTACGTACCGAATTTTAAGCAAATCGGACCATAAATGCGATTTTTTGGAATAGATCGGTCCCTGGTCCACTTCTCGGAAAAAAATTGATCATATATGCTAATACATGGTAAAGATCTACCTGCGCACCGAATTTTAAGCAAATCGGACCATAAATGCGATTTTTTGGAATAGATCGGTCCCTGGTCCACTTCTCGGAAAAAAATTGATCATATATGCTAATACATGGTAAAGATCTACCTGCGCACCGAATTTTAAGCAAATCGGACCATAAATGCGATTTTTTCGAATAGATCGGTCCCTGG
>NW_016158907.1:90220-98309 GCF_001687245.7 Rhagoletis zephyria | reverse complement strand
TCCAGAGATAAGCAGTATGAAAAATTCGGTTTGTATGTAGCTAAAATTTTACTCCAAGGGTATGCGATTGATTTCGTATATCTCCATACCAATTTCCAAAACTCTACCATGCACACTTTCAGAGATATGTAGCATGAGAAATTCGGTTTGTATGGGAAGTGCCACTCCCCCTTTACATATAGATTTTTTTAGCCTAAAACCATCCTTGGGACACGTGCCTTGCGAAAACTAACAAACGGCTTTCTAAATATATATTAGTTGAGATATATTATATATTATAATTATATTTTGACAGTATCCGTTCGCCCCTTGATATGGTCGTTACTTAAAGCTATTTATATTCGAAATTGCATGAAAATTGGAAAACAGGAATCTATAAGCTTATCCAGGCAAAAAGCTACCTACGTACCGAATTCTAAGCAAATCGGACCATAAATACGATTACTTCGAAAAGATCGGTCCCTGGTCCACTTCTCGGACAAAATGGATCATATATGCTAATATATACTAAAAAGCTACCTACGTACCGAATTTTAAGCAAATCGGACCGGTAGATTTTTTCGAATAGATCAGTCCCTGGTCCACTTCTCGGAAAAATGCACCATATATCCTAATATATGCTAAAAAACTACTTACGTACCGAATTTTAAGCAAATCGGACCATAAATGCGATTTTTTGGAATAGATCGGTCCCTGGTCCACTTCTCGGAAAAAAATTGATCATATATGCTAATACATGGTAAAGATCTACCTGCGCACCGAATTTTAAGCAAATCGGACCATAAATGCGATTTTTTCGAATAGATCGGTCCCTGGACCACTTCCCGGAAAAAATGGGTCATATATGCTAATATATGCTAAAAAGCTACTTACATACTAAATTTTAAGCAAAACGGATCATAATAAGATTTTTTCGAATAGACCGGTCCCTGGTCCACCTACCCGAAAAAAGTAAAATTTTTTAGCCTAAAACATGGTGGTTACCGAAAGCTATTTGTATACAAAATTTCATGAAAATCGGACCAGCCGTTCGCGAGATTACCTGTTACAAAAAAAGGGACTTCTCTTTATATAATTAGTATAGATTAAGTGAAGGTATCTCATTTTGACAAGAATATTGATTTTATGTTTCAATGAATTTGGATAATATTTATTATATATTATTTATTATTAACACGTTTTGGATTTTTTATGAATTTAAAAAATAAAAAAATTTAATATTTTAGGCAAAAAACATTTTTTTTCTTCATACATTTATTTTTACCGGCAAAACTGTTGATTATGTAGAAAAACGTTATATGAACGGATTAAAGGAATTGTAATTTTTAATTTTTTTAAATTTGTTTGAGCAAAATCGGACTAGTGGTTCTCGAGTTATGTCAAAAAAAAGCCACCAAAGGTGACAATTTCCCCTATATGATAGTCACTAACTTCAAATCGATATATCTCGATTCCTAGACGTGACCCAGCGAAACGCCGGGCCACGTATAACTTGTTTTTGACCGATATAACATTTCCCGTTGGTTTCATCCCATCCCGATTTTGACTGGCGCATAGTGTTATCAAATCACCGAAATTTATCGAGTCATCGAAGTTTACATTTATCGAAATTTATCGAGTTATCCATATTTGTTGAGTTATAACAATGTGTAAAATATTTGAAATTGACCAATGTTAATTGAGTTGACGAAATTTATAGACACAGAAAATTAGTTGTCGAAATTTGCGGATAGATATCGAGCTATCAAAAATGAATGGGTTAGTGAAATTTGTCAAGTTAATGAAATTTATCAAGTTATCAGTATTGATTGTTGTGTTTAGGGACTTTAGTGTTTTTGATATTCATTGAATTATCGATATGTATCAAATTATCGAAATTTATATACAAACTGGAATGTATCGGTTATATTCCAAGTCCCGCCAACGACCTTCAAAGATATAAAAAAATTTAAGTTAAGGTTTAGTTCGAAAGCAGGAGATTTTCCGGCAAGTAATTTGGTACATTATAAGTTAAACGACGGGCTAAGTTAGAAAACCTCTCCAAGGGTCTTAAAAAACTAGAAGTACGGTCGAATTTCGACAGTGGGTGGCACTCTAGTTGAGCATTAAAAGAGACTGAATGTCATCTACCAATCACCTACAAACGAATCTGCATCATTTAGTGGGCAATTCAACATTCTGTCAGCAAAATTAAAACAAAACAGGGGGCTCAACTTCCGTAAAAATATTGAACTTGTTATTTTTCTTATTTTAGAAATAGGAAGATTTACCAAACGTTAATTCTAATCTATCATATACCTACAAACAATTGTGATATTCTAAGTAATATTTTGAAATTAAAGAGTAGCTAACTTCTCGGTGTCCACCAAAAATAATGAAAGTTAATGCCTCACTTCAGATCCATATATGACATCGAGCATAATACATATGGTTTTATTAATTATTAATTTGACAATTGAAGCACAAAAAAAACGCAACTTAATCACTAAATCCTAATCTATCTGGGTTTAATTCAAATTCCTTCGATTATTATATTCTTCTCAAACATGAGGTATGTAAAAATAACTAAGTTGTATGCATGTATACATACATTGTATGTAAATAGCAACGTGTATGCAGTGTGGCCACCTTGTGAGTAATTCCTCAAAACGTGAGAAATTTCGGGTGCGCTTGAGTATTTTTGGCGATTTTTATTTTGACGACTTTTTGCAGAATTTTCTCTCGCTATATTTTTGCAGATAACAAATGCAGCCATGTTTTACACAACAGAGTTGTTAAATCGCTCCGAAAATTTTTGAACAAAAAACTTTCCGAAGTTTTATAAAGAGCGAGTGTGTGTGGTGTCTACACAAGCGGTTTGTCAAACATTCTTCAAAGCTACTTTTCCTATTTCGCCATACACTAAGCAAACATGACTCGTTCAAGCAAAGAATTTTAGTTTTCTTCCGGTTCACAATGTAAAAGATATTGGTTTTATTCGATTTTTCTCTCTTGCGTACTCATTCGGTGAAAATTCCGTTGCGAATGAGGCGATTTTACAATTAAAAAAAAACACCGAAAACATAAACTTTTCCAAGTGTTTTCCTAAAAGCCGGTTTCGAGAATTTGTTATAGTTGTACGTAACTGTTTTTGAGAAAAGCCTCTTTCAAAGAAGCTGCTGAAGCATAATAAATTTTGCGCTTCCGTATCAAAAACCTTTTTTTTCGATACCTACCTGGACCTGGATCGCAGTAAAAAGTATCGAGTACAAAAATATTTGGTAAATTGAGAAAAGTATCGAGTATGTACTTGGATTTACTTGTACCGATTCATTCCTACTTGTGTGATGTTCTTCGCTCTTAAGCACATCTGCATTTGCTGCTAAATATTCAAATGTTATCGATAAATTTTTTCATTCCATCGTTATATTTTCAACTTATTTCGAACTTGCAAAATCTCGATAACGAATGGAGAGAACACGATCATAAGAATATTCAAATTGATTCTTCATTAGAAGAAAAGGAAAAAAGTTTTTGAATTAAAATATTCTTCAGGTTTATATAAATTTCTGGATTAAAAAAATATATACCTGCGATAGGATATATAGGTTTAGCCTAGGATAAACTGGTCTTTCCGAAGCTGGTTTGGACAAACCGGTTAAGTCTAGGCTGAACTAGATGATCCTGATATAAATGTACTTTCCAGCTTAAACTAGTGTGGCCTATGTTGATAGTGGGTGCAGAGATGAGCTGTGTTAAATATGCCTTACCTCGGGTGAGGCCAATAATTGATTAAGGATCGTAGCGAAAATCCATTGCTTTGCATGCATTTGACTAGTAGTAGATCGTATTTCTTTCCTTGTTATGGGTAGGAAATTTAATGATGCACTTCAACGTATGGCTGGCGGTTTCTTACAAAACTTGCAAGAAAATAGCAAAGTAGGGGAAATTGAGAGCGAAAATGACAGCTTAACTTGCAAGTTTCACTGGATTGTTACTGGATAAATTTTTACTAGTAACTATTTGATAGTAAGCAATACAGCTGACGGCATGATGCTGGGTGTAAATCACACTAATAAAGGAATTGTTTGTAGGGTTGTTATAGTTCAAATATACAAAAAAAGAAAGTTCGCCTGGGCCACACTGGAGAAGTGAAACTTACGTTACATTTTTAGCTAAGATCTCTGATTTTATCTTTTATATCTCTGCTTTTATCATTTTCTTCATCTACATATTCTCCTAGATGACGTGATAAGATGCCATGTGATATAATGTGAAGTGACGTGATAGGATGTCATGTCATGCAACAACAAAACAGATAAAGTTATCGATTACAAATTCGAGAAATTTGTAGATAGCAAAATCGATAACAAGATCGATAACCAAATCGATAAAAATTTCAAAATCAAAATGGAGAAAAGAATCGATAACAAAATATATTAAAATATCGATAACCGAGTCGACAAAAACACCGGTACCCAAATCGATAAAAAATATCGATAACAAAATCGATATAAAAATATTGATAACAAAATCGATAACCATATCGATAAAAATATCGCGAACAGAATCGATAAAAATATCTATAACAAATTCGATAAAAATGTCAAAATCAAAATCCATAAAAAAATTGATTGAAATAATCAATAACAAATTCGATAAAAATATCGATAGCAAAATCGATAAAAGATATCGACTACAAAGTCGATAACAAAATCAATAAAAAAATCGATAACAAAATCGATAAAGTATCGACAAAAATACAAAATTGTGCGAATATTTTATGATATCAATCTATATTCGTGTAGTTCATACACCTCTCAAATAATAAAATTGTCCAAATAATTTTTTGGGGCGTATGTATTCATAATCAGAATTTAGTTTGTTTTTAAAGTTGGTATACGGACTGCAGATTTTGGTCAAAATGGGGGCTTGAGATGGCAGAATAGGATCCATCAATATTTTGAGATCCATCAATATTGATCACGATCCAAATATCGCGATCCTTATTGATAGTGTAACAGGCGCCTTAATCAAAGCAAGTGCCGGGTTGCTTTTCATTTAAAGCTGAATAGACGACTTAATGAACTGTACAAATTAAACTACGTACAATTCGTTTGTGCCAAAGCGAATTAATATAAGGTGTTAGCAGGAGTACAAAAACATAAATTTACATGTATTTTGTTTTTGATTTTGTGGCGTAAATTGTCAAAATCTGTAAGATTGTGTGTGGAAGCGCAAACAAAATATTTCAATTTGACATTATAAGTCGTGAGGCGAAACAAATACACAAAATCTGGGAAAATTTTAGAAGACGGACGGCGAATTCTATAAAAAGGGAGGATGAGGGGTGGTAGAATAGGACCCACTGATTTCAAAAATACCCCCCTTTTTTCTAGCAACCCTATAGTTCTAATATAATTTATTGTTAAAGTTTTCATATAAACGATGAATAAGATAGCAAAATAACATTCAACTTGGTGCTACCAGACTGGAATTTTGAATAATAAAAGCGGATTTTAAATTCGGAATTTTCACTAAGTAGAATTCTCCTTTCTATTTTGCGAAGAAACGGAGCTGAACACCGTTTGCAGAGAACACCTTTCTGCGTAGGCGGCCTTCGGCCGCACTTAGGGATTATAACCCTCAGGCAGTAGAATTCTCCTTTCTGTTTTGCGAAGAAAAGGAGCTGAACACCGTTTGCAGAGAACACCTTTCTGCGTAGGCGGCCTTCGGCCGCACTTAGGGATTATAACCCTCAGGCAGTAGAATTCTCCTTTCTGTTTTGCGAAGAAAAGGAGCTGAACACCGTTTGCAGAGAACACCATTCTGCGTAAGCGGCCTTCGGCCGCACTTATGGGTTATTACCCTCAGTCAGAAGAATTCTCCTTTATGTTTTGCGAAGAAAAGGAGCTGAACACCTTTTTCAGAGAACAGGCAGAAGAATTCTCCTTTCTGTTTTGCGAAGAAAATGAATAACCCTCCTGAACACCTTTTGCAGAGAACACCTTTCAAACAAATCGGGCGGGACCAACACCGCCTACGTCATGGGCAATATTTTTGCACAGGGGTTCGTGACTGGAAACCCTCATTGATAATAATACACGCCCAGAATAAAAGTAGCGGTAAATTGTCATTTTCTTTTGTATTGATTTCCCCTGTATTCCTTTTTAAACATTGCCTTCCTTGTATGTATTATTTTGTACAATATGGCAACACATGTTATGTGTCAGTTTGCAACCATGTGTTATTGTAAATATGGGTGCAATTCAATGTAATTTACAAGTCGACAAAAGTTGAACTTTATATACAAGATAAAATAAAATAAAAGTGTGTAAAGTATTAAGTACAGTGTTATGTGCATTTATATATATGAAAGTATGTGACAAATGCACTTTTTGTTAAGGAAACTAAGTGGAACGACTTAAGAAATTTTAACAACAAATAACTTATAAACAATGATATTGTTTATATTTTTTAGTTATACATGTTTTAGAGGATACCTCCCTTAACATCCTGACCAAGTTTCATTTGTTAATTCCACCTGGTTTTCTTAAAACACAAGGTGCGGCTGACTACTAAAGCCCACACCAAAATGTGCTGAACTAGAAACACATCCTTATATAAAAACGCCTTGCTTTGTGCTGTGCATTCAGTTTGTAATTTTTGCAAATTTAAAATTTTAATTTTGACTCAAACACAAAGGGGCGGATTTATAGTCAAAATTAAATTCATACTTAAAGTTAGATGTAGCTTTTCGACATAATTTTTAATGGGTTGTCTGTCAAAACAGCTCCAATTAACTTTGAGTTAGCTTTTGTATAGAGCCGAACTTCATTATGAGGAAACCAGGCAGAATTAACCAATGAAACTTGGTGCAGTAAATTTAGGAGGCATTCTTTTTAACAAAAATGCAAATACGACCGCCGGCTTAAACAATTTTTTTTACTTGCGTTTGCACAAGAAATGTTATATACCCTTGATAAGAGAATAAATAATATGTTTTTTGTTATTTTTATGGCCTTATAACAATTATATTCAACAATTTTTATGAGCTTGAGGCCGTTTTTAGTGAAAACTTATTGTGGAAATGCAACAATAATTTGAAAAAAATGGTAGAAGTAATGGTAGATAGCTATTTCGGAAATCACCACATTTCCTCATCAGACTTCTTTCAGTAGGATTCGAACCGACGATCACCACTGACTCAGCCAGTTGGCTACGCACTGTGCTAAGTTTGTCTGGTTAATTCTTGTTGCTTATAGGGCTTTCGCACGAGGCGATTTTTCAGGCAATTTTTAGTTTAAAGCAAAAATCGCTCGTCCGAACGGCCTTGCAACTAATCGCTTTCAACAAAGTTGGCCGCCAGCCAACTTTTAGCTACCTCAACTTTTTTTGCTTGCAACCCTGTGTTTGTTTACATTCTGTATCAGTGTTGGGAAATGAAATTGTTCCTCAGTACGAAATCTACACAAAAAATGTACTTTTCGGCTATAAATTGTATACACTTTTTAATTCGCTCATATATTTTCTTAGTACATTCCCCTCAAGACCAATGATTTTATGGTATTCATGAGAAAGTTTTATTGTTTATTTACATAATTTTACGCATTTTACACTCTTACAAATTGATTCCACGTGCGCATGTACTGGAATTTAACGCAAATATGTATGCATACATTTTCAGGTATACATCTTAACAAAAAGGATATTTAGGTTATTATTAACGGATAAAAGAGACATTTTCTTTGGATTCAGTACTAAAATTTGACATTTTAATAGCATTTCAAATGCTTATCAAAACTTTACGAGAAGATTTGACCATTTATCTTAATACTATTCTACTTTAATTATTTTTTGTAAAAATACGGTTTATATTTTAAGAAAAGCCCTACAAATCCAAGGTTCAAACTTTGTGCAACATTAAAAACAAACCAACACACTTTCGTACAAATTTCGAGCTTTTTAATCCGATTTCCTAGATTTATTTTGAATGTGCGGGTTTTTAGCCCATTAAATTTTAATATAGTAGTAGGAAAGTATATTGTAAATGAAATTGTATCAAACAAGTACAATTGTACCAAAAATGCCAACACTGTTCTGTATACAT
>NW_016158907.1:74405-76142 GCF_001687245.7 Rhagoletis zephyria | reverse complement strand
AAAAAATGGTAGAAGTGATAGCTATTTCGGAAATCACCACATTTCCTCATCAGACTTCTTTCAGTAGGATTCGAACCGACGATCACCACTGACTCAGCCAGTTGGCTACGCACTGTGCTAAGTTTGTCTGGTTAATTCTTGTTGCTTATAGGGCTTTCGCACGAGGCGATTTTTCAGGCAATTTTTAGTTTAAAGCAAAAATCGCTCGTCCGAACGGCCTTGCAACTAATCGCTTTCAACAAAGTTGGCCGCCAGCCAACTTTTAGCTACCTCAACTTTTTTTGCTTGCAACCCTGTGTTTGTTTACATTCTGTATCAGTGTTGGGAAATGAAATTGTTCCTCAGTACGAAATCTACACAAAAAATGTACTTTTCGGCTATAAATTGTATACACTTTTTAATTCGCTCATATATTTTCTTAGTACATTCCCCTCAAGACCAATGATTTTATGGTATTCATGAGAAAGTTTTATTGTTTATTTACATAATTTTACGCATTTTACACTCTTACAAATTGATTCCACGTGCGCATGTACTGGAATTTAACGCAAATATGTATGCATACATTTTCAGGTATACATCTTAACAAAAAGGATATTTAGGTTATTATTAACGGATAAAAGAGACATTTTCTTTGGATTCAGTACTAAAATTTGACATTTTAATAGCATTTCAAATGCTTATCAAAACTTTACGAGAAGATTTGACCATTTATCTTAATACTATTCTACTTTAATTATTTTTTGTAAAAATACGGTTTATATTTTAAGAAAAGCCCTACAAATCCAAGGTTCAAACTTTGTGCAACATTAAAAACAAACCAACACACTTTCGTACAAATTTCGAGCTTTTTAATCCGATTTCCTAGATTTATTTTGAATGTGCGGGTTTTTAGCCCNTACTAAAAAGTACTGCGTAGTAGGAAAGTATATTGTAAATGAAATTGTATCAAACAAGTACAATTGTACCAAAAATGCCAACACTGTTCTGTATACATACTTTTTTCTTTTTCACTTTTTTACTCTTAGTTTATCTTTAAGCTTCGCTAAAAGCACTTATACCAACGCTTGGCTTACAAAATTAACGCCAATTGATAAAATTTTGCGATTTAAATTCATTTTCAGTAATGTAAATAACGATTCGTGTTGAATCGAAAATCGCCTCGTCTGAATAGAGATGGCAACTTTTTCACTTTCAACTTCTCATTCAACTTCGTATTCATCTTTTGTTGCCTGTAAAATCGCCTCGTGCGAAACCCTATTATTTTCCACTATTTCACTTTGCTAAGCCAACTACAATCAAGCGCAGCTATTCCGCTGTAATTCACTTGATCATGTGGTTGTTGGTTTTTGTTAATATTTCTATTATTAGAATTTTTAACTTTTAGGTGTGCTCGTCCTTAAGTTATTTGTTTTTTGTTATTTTTATGGCCTTATAACAATTACATTCAACAATTTTTATGAGCTTGAGGCCGTTTTTAGTGAAAACTTATTGTGGAAAAGCAACAATAATTTGAAAAAATGGTAGAAGTGATAGCTTTTTCGGAAATCACCACATTTCCTAATCAGACTTCTTTCAGTAGGATTCGAACCGACGATCACCACTAACTCAGCCAGTTGCCTACGCACTGTGCTAAGTTTGTCTTGTTAATTCTTGTTGCTTATTTTCCACTATTTTACTTTGCTAAGCCAACTACAATCAAGCGCAGCTAAAGGGTGAATACACCAAAACTGCGAC
>NW_016158907.1:73112-74313 GCF_001687245.7 Rhagoletis zephyria | reverse complement strand
GCGATGCGCACAACTACTTTGTTTTGCACTCTTCAATAATTTTCACTCTTTCACCTGTTTTCTTCAAGATTCCTTTGACAATTGACCAATATTCCCCAATAGGACGTGGCTCTGGGCTATTGGGTGGATTGCAGTCGTGAGGTACAAAATTGATGTTATTTACATTATACCACGGCAATGTGTCCTTGGCATAGTGGCAGGTTGCCATGTTCGCCTAGAACGATGGCCTACTTCTTGTCTGTAGATAAATGACAGAAGACGCCTTTTGAGGCACTCATCCCGATAAACTTGATCATTCATTGTCCCGTATGGGAAAAAAGGGCTGCTCTTACGGCAGCAGGAACAAATAGCTTGCCAAACCATTTGGTGTTTGGAAATTTGGACTTCATTTTCAGCTTACAACTTTCAGGGGCATCTTGACGACTTGCAGCAGTATAAAAATCTTAACCTGCAATATATTTTGAGTTCTTATAGCAGTAGGTTTCGCAGTCCATAACAATGCAGTTGTATTTTTTAATTTAGAATTCATACAACTTCCGAATGCGGGATTTCGCTGTAACATTCTACTTTGCGCCTCGGTCTGGCGCTGTTTGAGCTGTAGAACATCTCAATGAAGCTTTCCGCTTTACCTTTTGTACGAAAAACTGCGATCTCCGTACGGATTTTGCAACATAACGCGACAAAATCTTCGGATCTCGCGAAAACGCACTGAGGACCTTCCGAGCACTGTTTTTATCACTTTGACCATGCTAACCCCCGCTCCCTGGTTTTCTCGTAACTGTCAGGCCTTATTTGTACCGATTAAAACCCTGCAAACTGTCGAATAGTGCACTCTTTAATTTTTTAGCAATTTTATGTGTCTCGTTTTCCGGATCATTTATAAACTCGTGCAAAATGGTTTGTCTCGTTTCTAGCTCGGTTGCCATTTTTAACTCAACTAGGAATCAAATTCAAATGAAATTTCTTCTACGTTCAACTAAGGTCATGGTCAACTTATGGTATTTGAATTTCAAAATATTGAATTCGTTTTGGGTAAGTTATAAGCTTCCCAAAGTGTCGCAGTTTTGGTGTGCTCACCCTTTATTCCGCTGCAATTTACTAGATCATGTGGTTGTTGGTTTTGTTGGTTTTTGTTAATATTTCTATTATTAGAATTTTGAATCTTTAGGTGTGCTCGTCCTTAAGTTATTTGTTTTTTGTA
>NW_016158907.1:72380-72835 GCF_001687245.7 Rhagoletis zephyria | reverse complement strand
ACAATTTTTATGAGCTTGAGGCCGTTTTTAGTGAAAACTTATTGTGGAAAAGCAACAGTAATTTGAAAAAATGATAGAAGTAATGGTAGAAGTGATAGCTATTTCGGAAATCACCACATTTCCCCATCAGACTTCTTTCAGTTTGTCTTGTTAATTCTTGTTGCTTATTTTCCACTATTTCACTTTGCTAAGCCAACAACAATCAAGCGCAGCTATTCCGCTGCAATTCACTTGATCATGTGGTTGTTGGTTTTGTTGCTTTTGTTAATATTTTTTGTTATTATTTTTATACCCGAGCGCACAAGGGTATATTAAATTTGTTCACATAACGGTTGTTTGTAACAGCCAAAACGAATCGAGATAGATATAGACAAATGTATACATAAATGATCAGGATGAAAAAAGAAATCGATTAAGCCATGTCTGTCTGTCCGTCCGTCTGTCCGTCTGTCCGT
>NW_016158907.1:33041-72119 GCF_001687245.7 Rhagoletis zephyria | reverse complement strand
CCATGTTTGTCTGTCCGTCCGTCTGTCCGTCTGTCCGTCCGTCCGTGTAACNCGCTTATGGTAAAATTTTGGAAAATGGGCGTGGCATCGCCCACTTATGATTACACNAGAGTTATTGCTTGTTTTTTCGGCAGTTTCGGAAGAGTTAGCGCAGGCATAGGATTTCATTTCCATACAAACTTTTGCACCAAGTTGTGGATTGCAAACTGTGTGAAGTACTGGAGCTACTCCAGTTTTATTATTTTTTCGCCTAGAAAATAAATAAAATCAGTAATTATTAAAAAATAAACAAATTGCAAAAATATTTACATTTCCTGTTGTTCAACATCCATTTTTTGTATTTATTTTATTTACGAAACAGCTGTTAGACAGCAAAATGCTTTTCACCTCGTGTGGTGATTTGGTTGAGCTTTTTGCTTATGAGGTGTGGGCAAGAATAACCTCACAAAATAGACCTCAANATGTTCGGCTCCGCCCGAACTTAGACTTTCTTACTTGTTATTATTAGAATTTTTAACTTTTAGATGTGCTCGCCCTTAAGTTATTGGTTTTGTGTTATTTTTATGGCCTTATAACAATATATACAACAATTTTTATGAGCTTGAGGCCATTTTTAGTGAAAACTTATTGTGGAAAACCAACAATAAATTGAAAAAATGGTAGAACTAATGGTAGAAGTGATAGCTATTTCGGAAATCACCGCATTTCCTCATCAGACTTCTTTCAGTAGCATTCGAACCGACGATCACCACTGACTCAGCCAGTTGCCTACGCACTGTGCTAAGTTTGTCAAACAAAATCCAACAAAACCAACAACCACATGATCAAGTGAATTGCAGCGGAATAGCTGCGCTTGATTGTAGTTGGCGTAGCAAAGTGAAATAGTGGAAAATAAGCAACAAGAGTTAACAAGACAAACTTAGTACAGTGCTGAAAGAAGTCTGATGAGGAAATGTGGTGATTTCCGAAATAGCTATCACTTCTACCATTACTTCTACCATTTTTTCAAATTATTGTTGCTTTTCCACAGTAACAGCCCTATTCTGTTGACCTCACAAAAATCACCACTCTCACTATTGTGAGGTTTCTGACTATTTTGAGGTTATCCCCATGCTGGCGTAAATTCGAAAGCTCATACGCTCACAATTGTGAGAAAATTTATGATGTACGAATGAGACCCTCACAAGAGAAAAACCGCCGATTTTTATTGAGCAAATGTTTGGTTAATTTTTGTTCGCTATCAGTGTCTGTGTTATTTTTTTTAACTAAAAGTATATTCAGTAATGGCAGAGTTATTGCTTGTTTTTTCGGCAGTTTCGGAAGAGTTAGCGCAGGCATAGGATTTCATTTCCATACAAACTTTTGCACCAAGTTGTGGATTGCAAACTGTGTGAAGTACTGGAGCTACTCCAGTTTTATTATTTTTTCGCCTAGAAAATAAATAAAATCAGTAATTATTAAAAAATAAACAAATTGCAAAAATATTTACATTTCCTGTTGTTCAACATCCATTTTTTGTATTTATTTTATTTACGAAACAGCTGTTAGACAGCAAAATGCTTTTCACCTCGTGTGGTGATTTGGTTGAGCTTTTTGCTTATGAGGTGTGGGCAAGAATAACCTCACAAAATAGACCTCAAAAGAAATCTCACAAATTTTTGCTCGCAACTCAGTTGTGAGGTTTTATTAGAATAGGGCTNCAATTTTTATGAGCTTGAGGCCATTTTTAGTGAAAACTTATTGTGGAAAACCAACAATAAATTGAAAAAATGGTAGAACTAATGGTAGAAGTGATAGCTATTTCGGAAATCACCGCATTTCCTCATCAGACTTCTTTCAGTAGCATTCGAACCGACGATCACCACTGACTCAGCCAGTTGCCTACGCACTGTGCTAAGTTTGTCAAACAAAATCCAACAAAACCAACAACCACATGATCAAGTGAATTGCAGCGGAATAGCTGCGCTTGATTGTAGTTGGCGTAGCAAAGTGAAATAGTGGAAAATAAGCAACAAGAGTTAACAAGACAAACTTAGTACAGTGCTGAAAGAAGTCTGATGAGGAAATGTGGTGATTTCCGAAATAGCTATCACTTCTACCATTACTTCTACCATTTTTTCAAATTATTGTTGCTTTTCCACAGTAACAGCCCTATTCTGTTGACCTCACAAAAATCACCACTCTCACTATTGTGAGGTTTCTGACTATTTTGAGGTTATCCCCATGCTGGCGTAAATTCGAAAGCTCATACGCTCACAATTGTGAGAAAATTTATGATGTACGAATGAGACCCTCACAAGAGAAAAACCGCCGATTTTTATTGAGCAAATGTTTGGTTAATTTTTGTTCGCTATCAGTGTCTGTGTTATTTTTTTTAACTAAAAGTATATTCAGTAATGGCAGAGTTATTGCTTGTTTTTTCGGCAGTTTCGGAAGAGTTAGCGCAGGCATAGGATTTCATTTCCATACAAACTTTTGCACCAAGTTGTGGATTGCAAACTGTGTGAAGTACTGGAGCTACTCCAGTTTTATTATTTTTTCGCCTAGAAAATAAATAAAATCAGTAATTATTAAAAAATAAACAAATTGCAAAAATATTTACATTTCCTGTTGTTCAACATCCATTTTTTGTATTTATTTTATTTACGAAACAGCTGTTAGACAGCAAAATGCTTTTCACCTCGTGTGGTGATTTGGTTGAGCTTTTTGCTTATGAGGTGTGGGCAAGAATAACCTCACAAAATAGACCTCAAAAGAAATCTCACAAATTTTTGCTCGCAACTCAGTTGTGAGGTTTTATTAGAATAGGGCTGTAAGTTTTCACTAAAAACGGCCTCAAGCTCATAAAAATTGTTGAATATAATTGTTATAAGGCCATAAAAACAACAAAAAACAAATAACTTAAGGTCGAGCACACCTAATAGTTAAAAACTCTAATAATAGAAATATTAAAAAAAAACAACAACCACACAGCACTTGTGCACAAGGGTATTATAACTTCGTTCGCATAACGGTTGTTTGTAACAGCCAAAACGAGTCCAGATAGATATAGATAAATGTATACACAAATGCTCAGAATGAGAAGAGAAATCGATTAAGCCTTGTCTGTCCGACCGTCCGTCTGTCTGTCTGTCTGTCCGCGTACACAATATAACTCGAGAAAAAATTTAGATATGTCCACGAAATTTGGTATGAAAGTTTTCCTTTATCCAAGGTACGTCTACGCCCAGCTCCCAAATAATGGTATTTTCGAAAAATGCAAAAGCTACGACATTTCCGTAAATACTGGATCTAAATCGTTGAAAGTGAGTGTTGAGATCCGAGATTTTTTAATATTGTATTAACTTTATTTAATTAAATACACGAGGTTGATAAATATTTTAATATAACTTTATTCAAGTAAATTCACTTTTATTTAGTTATAGATCCAAGCGCAGCTTATATGCGTGTAAACTTGCCGGGAGCTTAATTCGTTCTACTTTGCTTTACTACAGGACATTCTACTGTGCAGCCACACTCTATTAATTCAGTGATTCTCTCTTATACATGTGTATGTATATATGTACGCACATATGGCAGTTAAATTTACTCATATATTGACACGCCTCCTTAAAATTAGTTTTTCCATTGTTTACATTTTAGCATAGCTTTACCATTTCTCTAAATTTTTCACATTTTATCCGTCCTAACGACTTTGTAAACATATCTGCCGGATTTTTTTCTGAATCTATTTTAAGCACATCGATTACTTCATTTAAATAGTTTTCATTTGATGTGTGTTTCTACTTACTTAGACTCCTTTGTTAAATTTCCAAATTTACTTATACTAATAGAGCCAGCATTATCCTCACAAATTCATATCGGATGTTTCATTTGAATTCCAAACTCTTTCAGTAATTCCTTGATTAAGTTTAGCTCACTTACACATACTGACAGAGCTACATACATACTCAGCCTCCTTTGAAGATTTCGTTACAATGGGGGTATTCACGAGCCGGTGCATACTGTCTAGCATGGTGCTTAGATAACATAAATAGCATAATTGTTGTTGTTTCATGTGTTCAAACAACAACAAAAAAAATTTGCCTATCATGCTATCTATGCACTATGCTAGACAGTATGCATCGGATCGTGAATACCCCTAATATCTTGCTTTTTCGATTTCCAGAGAATAGTATTGCCATACATTCTAATAACATATCCTGTCGGGGATTTCCTGTCAATAACATCTCCTGCCCACTCGGCATCAGTGCAACAGTCTAATATATAAGAATTTAAACTCTTCTCAAACTTAAGCTTCAACCTTTTAGCATAATAAAAAATATTTTAATATTCTTAATGCGCACTTATAATGACTGTGATTATAACAATTCTGAAATCGGCCTAAATAATTTACACAATAACAAATATCTGGTCTTGTGCGCGAATTTATATACAACATAAATTTCGCATTTCTTAAAATTTCGCATTCTAAATTTCAAATTTCTTTGCTAAGGACTCGATATAGTTTTCCTAATCTAAATCATAATATCCTTTTCGCAATCATAGTCAATAGTAATAACCTAAATACATTTTTATCCGGCCCATATCTTTCATTCGAAATTTCACAGATAAGTTCTTTTAATAAATTCTACTCCTGCCACAAATGAGCAAATGATCTACGAAAATTATCAATTAAATTTTCTCATTCTTATTTTAGATATAGTACAAGCAATAATCAATTTTACTACGTTTAAATCCTAAACCTCTCAAATACTCATCCAAACATTCATACTAGGGATGTTGCGAAGGTGGAATTTTAGACATCCGCGGATGCGAATGCGGATGCGAATACCTAACAGCTAACATCTGCGAATGCGGATGCCAATGCGGATGTCAGGTATTTTTTAGAAACAATTAGAATCTAGCATAATGGCGAGATCGTTCTTTAAACGGCGCCTACAAGCCAAAACAGATGTGTCAGGTTTTCTAAAGCTTTTTAAAAATAATTCTTCATTCTCATTCCTTTGGCTGTTTCAGAATTTGGGGAATCTGTGACTTCGGTTTCTTCTGAGACCGGTTTGAAAAATGTATGCTTATAGAGTGCTAAATAGGTGGATATGGAAAATAACAACCACCGCCCCACGCTTTTATCTTTCAATCTCATAAATTGTTTATAACGACTTTTGCTAAAATTTCAAAATCAAAAGTTATCAAAACTAATTTTATNTAAAATTTCAAAATCAAAAGTTATCAAAACAAATTCTATGGGACTGAGAAATATTATTTTCTACTTTTTAGTCCATTTATAAAAGCGTTGTATATTAAAATGTTTTTTTTTTTTTATTATTTATTTTCTACTTTTTAATCTTGTCTGTATGAAATTTTGCAATAGATATTTAAATAATTCAACGATATTTATAAATAGGTGCACACACATGCATTTGTACACACATACGAGTACCAATTCATTTCTTTTAGGGCCAAATTCACAGTGCGTAGTTAACCACTGACAAAAGTTTAACTATTGATTTTGACATACACAACGCTCAGTTAACAAAAGTTTAAACCAGCATGCCCCCATAGTAAAACTCTTGTGAAATTGAAATTCTTTTGGTGAAACGAATTTCAAATTTGAATAGAAAAGTATTGATATTTAGAATTTGTATATTTTCAGGCGATATAAATTTTCATAGTTAACTAAGTGACTCTGAATATAAATTCATAGTTAAGCTCTTGTTAGTGGTTAAGTTAACAATCGTTTAACTAAGCACTGTAAATCCCGCCGTTAAAGAAATGGCGTGTCGTCCATTTCCGCTGTAGCGTACGTAGTGCATAGATGACATCTACCTCGCCCTATGCACTACAGATGTCGACCTATGCACTAGACTTTTTTATAGGAACTTTGCAAAGCAAAGGTTTTATGGTGTCGGACACACAACATTGAAACTTTCTGGAGCTACAACATTGCAAGTTGATAAAAGCGTTGTAAAATAAAAAGGCGGTAGCTTTGAAATCAGGGGGTTCTATTTTTCTATCTTAAGCCCCCTTTTTGACAAAATCTGCGGTCCGCATACCAACTTTAAAAACCAACTAAACTTTGATAATGAATAGATACGCCTCAAAACATTATTTGGACAATTTAAGTATTTAAGAGGTGTCTGGACTGCATGAATATCGATTGATATCATAAAATGTTCGCAAAATTTTATATTTATATCGATATTTTTATCGGTTTTGATATCGATATTTTAGTAAATTTTTTTATCGATTTTGATATCGATATGGTTATCGATTTCGTTATCACTATTTTTTATCGATATTTTTTACCGATTTGGGTATCGATGTTTTTATTGATTGGGTTATCGATATTTTAACATATTTTGTTATCGATTTTTTATCGAATTTGATTTTGAAATTTGTATCGATTTGGTTATCGATATTGTTATCGATTTTGCTATCTACAGTTTTTCGAACGAGTTTTTTTCGATGTTAATATCGATTTTGTTATTGATACACATGCTGTGACATCATATGACAGAACATCACATGATATGACATCATTTGGCATGACATGACATCCTATCACGTCACTACACATTAAATCACGTGACATCTTATCACGCCATCGCACCTTACATCATATAGGAGAATATGTAGATGAAGAAAAGGATAAAAGCAAAGATATAAACGATAAAAACAGAGATGTAAGCTAAAAATGTAACGTAAGTTTCAATTCTCCAGTGTGGTCCAGGCGAACTTAGTTTTTTGTATATTTGAACTAATACAACCCCACAAACAATTCCTTTATTAGTGTGAATTACACCCAGCATCAGTGCTGTCGCTGTCACTTCAGTTGAAGTTTTTCACTTCACTCCGGAAGCCTACAGTTCATCACTTAATTTCACTTCGTTTTACTTCACTTTACAAAGATTGCTTTGAAAAAAATCATGTAACTAAAATCAACAAACTTTTACTAAAATCCTTATAATGATAAGCATGGCAAAGTAACTTTTTGCAAAAAGCTACTAAAAAGACGCCTAAAAAATGTGTAATCTGGCATCGGTTATTTGGAAGAAGTCATTTTGATTTTCATTTTCACATGTACAGATGTAAAGCGCACATAAGAGAATAGGTGGGTAAAGTTTCATAATTATTTAGTAAATATTTGACAAGAACAACAATCTTATTTTAGTTTTCATACATCTTCAATTTTACAGCAAAAAGGAAACATTTAAGTGAATCTGGTGATCCCGTTGTTGCTGTGTATCTGGTGATGACATTGTTGCTGTGAATACATTCATTTATTTTTAGTGTGAATTTCATCAGCGAACTGTAATTTTAGATTTTCGTTCCTCGGCGTTTGAGACATTGTGATTTTAAAGATATTCCAGCACTAAATTTGCACAGGAACACAATAAATTATAAATTGATAAAGGTTAAAGATTACTTTTATTGTGATAAGTATATTATCGATTAACCAATTAGCTGATAAATAACCTAATCGAAAAACCCCACACCCCTAATTATGCTTCAAAGTCGTCACTTCGATAATCACTTCACTTTTCCATCCAAGTCACTTCTAAACACTTCACTTTTAGTGTGTTTTTACTTCGCCCGATAATTACCAAACGGCAGCACTACCCAGCATCATGCCATCGGCTGTATTTCTTACTAGCAAATAGTTACTAGTAAAAACTTATCCAATAACAATCCCGTAAAACTTCCAAGGTAAGTTGTCATTTTCGCTCACTTAATTTCCCCTACTTTGCTATTAAGTAAAAGCAAAGTAAAAAAAAGCAAGCCAGCCAGTAAAAATTCCAGTAAAATTGTTACATACTAGTTTTTAGTGGATAATGCATCATTAGATTTCCTACCTATAAAAAGCACAGAAAATTTATATGTACGATCTACTACTTGTCAAATGCATGCAAAGCAATGGATTTTCCCTACGATCCTTAATCAATCTCTGCATCCACAATCAACAAAGGCCACACTAGTTTACACTGAAAAGTACATTAATATCAGGATCATCTTGTTCAACCTAGACTTAAGCGGCTTGTTCAAACCGGCTTCGGAAATACTACATACTTACATATATCTAACCAATTATGCATGTACACTGAATTCGCAGTAGTGAAAACGCTGTAAGCGAAGATCACTCGATTTGTAAATTTGTGGTTTTGTTTAGAAATTTGAGTTCAGCTCAATAAAAGAATTTCCGAACAACACCACTCTGTACCTGCCAAAATGTACAAATTGAGTGATCCCTGCTTAAGACAAAGACAAACATAGGGAGCTGCGAAAACGTTAAAATTTAAAGCTAACATAAGTGCATGGCTGCGGTGACCATTCGTACCGATTTTGGTGGGGCAGCACCGATTTTGAGAAAATTATCCCGATGAATATTTTTCAAAAGTCGGGACGTATAAGCGCCCTGATCATACTAACTGAAATTTTTTCTCCTGCGCGATAGTAGAAGCACCTATGTATGTACACTTTTAAGATGCATGCATGTGAATTATGCGTGGCGTATCTCTTTATTTCCATAACTCCCTGTGTGAGGAAACCAAATAATGTAATTCTTAACAGAAGTACCTAAAACTTAACAGTTTGGCAACTTAAACACTGTTGAAGCAAATTTCCGGTATTTCTCTTACTAGCGCCTGCATCTATACTTCTTCTTTACTACCGCCGGCAGTTTTAACAATTTTATAGCGGTTTTATGTTCTTTGGCAAATTACGCTCTGTTAGCCATACATTTTACTATGTTTAGACCCCCTTTGTATGAAGACCCCTGGACCATCTAGAGAATTCATTTATATTTTAAATTGCATTGTCATCGTGATTGGAACTATGCTGAAAACTTCAACTTTCTACCATGTCGGGAAGTTAGTTTAAAATCGATTGGAAATTTTCGCGGGATGACCAAGTTAAATAAAAGCTTGTAAAAATAAGGGTGATACTTTGTTTGAGCCGCAAGAACAAATATACCAATAAATTAGAGAATGTCATTAATTTTTATACTAAGTACCTGTAAATAGTGAAAATTTTTTGTAATTTGTACGGATTTTGAGGATTTTTTATTTGTTTTTGAGGAATTTAGTAATTTTTTGTAGCAAGACTGATACGTACACAGAAGCAAAGCAGCGAATTTCGATTCAGTCTGTTTTCAGATTTCACCAAGGTAACATCACGCTCGACTATAGTTCTTCGTAATTTTAGCACACGCTTGCCACATTTTATGTAGGAAATTTACAAAAAATGGCCAAAGCAGAAAGTGGTGTGTTTTTATAGATTGGTGTTTGCATGCGTTTGCTACGATTCAAACACAAACTAGTGCGACTCTATATAAGAACTACAGTTTATAGTATAAAGAACTTTCAACAAGCCGCAAAGTCCATTATTTATTTATTTATTTATTTATTTATTTAATTTCATCGATTAGTTTTTACACACATAGATTACTAGCCTAAGTATTAAAAATATTAAAATCAAATAGAAACGTAANATGAACGTCAACGAAAGTACTGTATGTTGGTAAATATTCAATTCAATTACGCGCATATTAAAATGACTGCGTTCGTACTGAAAAAGCATCCGTGAAGTGAATAATCAAGAAAAAACTAAAAAAAAAAATAATTTATTTACATGTTGCCTGCAGTGGAATTCGAACCCGACCATCTTCGGATACCAACAACATGTGGCAAGCATCTTTGCGTACTCAGCTACACCCAGGCATATAAATTTGCTTTCAAATGTTGAATACACAGTATACCAGTAGAAAGGGTTTTTGTTTTTGTAGCTGTTTCGTGGTGAATGTCCTTTATGGGGACCAAATTTCCCCACAAGAAATTGAGCGCATGGTTGCTTTTGCGTCCCAAAAGAAAGAATATTAGAAAACATTTAAAAAAAGTCCAAGGTAATACAATTATATTCAACTAAAAATAATCACAATAATTTGCACTTATGAGTTAATGTGGTAATCATGTGTAAAAACTCTTTTCAACTATTATTTTTCACAAAATAATTTTGCGGATCAGATTGCTCTAAGCGCTTGTGTTGTTTACCAAGAAAATGCAGCCCTGTTTGTTTTTGTTTCTGTATCGCATCGCGGTGAGTTTCTATGTCTTGGTAATTCGGTTTGTGAAATGGTAAACAAATTATTGAAATTTATTTATTTGATGTGTATAACATTTCATTATTGCAATTTTATGTCTTTTCAGACTATTAATTACAAGCAGAGCATCATCAACGTTCTGGTCGTGACCAAGGGTGATCTCCCAAATCGGCCGGGAATAAGGTTAGTCATTTTAAATTGTATATCTTTGTTCGTCGACATTATATGACATGTCATCATTACAGGCTATTGTTGCAGAACAAAACGCCGCAACCACTGGCGTGGTAAATATGTTCCAGCAGAACTGCCCACTGCCGTCGGTGTAATGATTTCGATAGCTGAACAAACGGCATCTCATGGGCATTCCCACAGCTTGCCGACACTAGCTATTATATCACGTGTGAATGCAACTGCGGCTAAATTTGGTTATTAACAGTGCAATAGTACCATGTCATTGGCAAAAAAAACACTAAGGGCTGCTGGCACATAAAGGTTTTAAAGTTTTTGGTATCGATGAACTTACCCGAAGAAGACGATGGCCGAAAACATATGATGAAACATCTTCTGGCATGCCTTTGACAATCGTTAAGTCACACGGAGGCTTCACATACGATATTTCACACATGGCTCGAATTCGTTAGCGGACAGAGCACACATTTTCAAAATATTTATANACGGAGGCTTCACATACGATATTTCACACATGGCTGGAATTCGTTAGCGGACAGAGCACACATTTACAAAATATTTACCGTTCTGCAGAACGTGCATGCATATTCGATTCCGATTTTATGGGTCGATTACGGAGGACAACCGAACTTCAGTTGGTTGGCCAGTGGCTGAAATGGTATTACCGATGGCAACTAGCAACTGAAAGCTGGCAACTAATTTCCTATATTGGCAACTGCATTTTTGTGGCTGCCGGGAAATTTTGATTGAGATACTTTATTTATTTTTTAATTTTTTTTTAAATAGTACCATCTTGAACTTTATGAAACTTAATTATTGCTATTCATAATAAAAAACATTTTTATTTCAGTGGCGCTGTCTATCGGCAACCCAACTGAGGTTCCGTTCCCATCCATAATCGATCCATAAGTCATAATCGCACGAACTAATCAAGGCTATCATAGAATCCATCGTAGTCCGATTTTTCGTGAAATCTACGAAAATGCTATTTAGTTCGAGTAGCTACGGACGCAGCAGAAAAGTATGTCGAGAAATCGGTTTTACCTTTAAATATTTGTATCGTGGGTATATTAAACAAGGGGCCGTATGCATAAAACCTAAGCAAATGCTTTTTCTTAAATTTCAGACCTTTCACTAAATTTTTTCAAATAAATTTAAGTGAAAGGTATGAAAATCTGAGAAAAAGTAATTGCTTAGTTTTTATGCATACGGCCCAAGGTGTTATTGACAACCCAGTGCGGCTCTCTTTTAAGATACTATTATGTAGAAAAATATAAACAAACGATTCAAAATTCCTACAAATTTTTTTCAATTTGACTTTATAGGATGGTTATTCTGAGAGCATGGTCAAATTCAATCACGCTTTGTTAAATACATTTTGTCCCTACCAAATAATATACTTCCTCTGTAAATATTTTATGAAGTTTCCAAAATTCGCTCCGAGCGCGTTCACTGTTGATCATTTGATTTAAATAGTTTGTCAAACAATTGATACTATAGTTTGATCGGAGTAAGTATATTCTTCAGTAATTAATTATATTATATTAAAACATAAGCTTATGAGAAATTATTTAGTCTTGACATGCATATTTTATATCGTGTTCCAAAATCGGCTCCGAGCGCGTTCACTATTGATCTTCNGGCTGAAATGGTATTACCGATGGCAACTAGCAACTGAAAGCTGGCAACTAATTTCCTATATTGGCAACTGCATTTTTGTGGCTGCCGGGAAATTTTGATTGAGATACTTTATTTATTTTTTAATTTTTTTTTAAATAGTACCATCTTGAACTTTATGAAACTTAATTATTGCTATTCATAATAAAAAACATTTTTATTTCAGTGGCGCTGTCTATCGGCAACCCAACTGAGGTTCCGTTCCCATCCATAATCGATCCATAAGTCATAATCGCACGAACTAATCAAGGCTATCATAGAATCCATCGTAGTCCGATTTTTCGTGAAATCTACGAAAATGCTATTTAGTTCGAGTAGCTACGGACGCAGCAGAAAAGTATGTCGAGAAATCGGTTTTACCTTTAAATATTTGTATCGTGGGTATATTAAACAAGGGGCCGTATGCATAAAACCTAAGCAAATGCTTTTTCTTAAATTTCAGACCTTTCACTAAATTTTTTCAAATAAATTTAAGTGAAAGGTATGAAAATCTGAGAAAAAGTAATTGCTTAGTTTTTATGCATACGGCCCAAGGTGTTATTGACAACCCAGTGCGGCTCTCTTTTAAGATACTATTATGTAGAAAAATATAAACAAACGATTCAAAATTCCTACAAATTTTTTTCAATTTGACTTTATAGGATGGTTATTCTGAGAGCATGGTCAAATTCAATCACGCTTTGTTAAATACATTTTGTCCCTACCAAATAATATACTTCCTCTGTAAATATTTTATGAAGTTTCCAAAATTCGCTCCGAGCGCGTTCACTGTTGATCATTTGATTTAAATAGTTTGTNAAGTAATTGATCACATTTTATTAAAATATAAACGTTTAATAGGGTAGAAATTGTGAAATTATTTAGCTTTAGCATTAATAGTCGGCCAGAAACAATTGCAGAAAACTGCAACTACTCGTGCAAACTTACAATAAAAGCAATGTAGATGAAAGTAGCAAATATTATTATTAAGATCAGATTTTACATAATTTATTTGAAGTAAATCGGAATATATTTTTACATATAAGATAGATATAGATAGTTTCCATTTAACTCATAAAGTACATATTTCACTACAAATATTTANTTTCCAAAATTCGCTCCGAGCGCGTTCACTGTTGATCATTTGATTTAAATAGTTTGTCAAACAATTGATACTATAGTTTGATCGGAGTAAGNGTTCATATTTACTTATAAAGCGCATAACAATATTTCTCTCGCCATTTATCCGATGTTAAAATTTTGCACCACATTATTTTGCTGCACAGCACCCAGAATGCGGCAAAACAGTTGCTCGCAACACTCAAGTCCTTTATGGGGACCAAATTACACAACAACAAAAACATTTTCTACTGGTATACTGTGGTTGAATATCCATCAACACCACAGCACGCGATTTGTACGGATAGACATGTGTGTACTATGTATGCTCGATTGAGAGAAATTCTTGAGAATTCTATTCTCATTCTATCATTGTTGCTATGTATGCATGTGTGTTTTGTGCTTATCAGTGATGAAATTGATGGTACAATTGTACAATTGTACTTTTTTGGTACATTTTGGAAGCCAAAAGTACATTGGTACTACATTGACATTTTTGATACATTTTTGTCAAGATACGGTACTGCAGCTCAATTATGTCGAAATACCACACTCTATTTACTTGGAGGAGTTAGAATCCGTCCAGCACTTCCTTTGCGAGTGTCCAGCACTTCGAGGAAAACGCCTCAAGTTTCTTGGGGACCACTTCTTCGAGAATCTGGATATCTTGGGGAAAGCTCCTCTGGAAGGACTGCTAGGATTCGCCAGAAAATCAAAATGGTTCGAAGACATGTAGGGATAGGCTTGGGGTAACCCCCATGGGTTCACAATGGGCCTCTGCGGCCTCCGAGTGAACTCTTTTTCAGAGCTGCCCGTTTAACCTAACCTAATCTACTTGGAGTTTTGAATTTTTATGCATAAAAATATAGTCATATTTTTCTACCATATTTAAGTAAATACGTGGTGTTTATTAAAAACGAAGCTCTTACTTAAATAAAAAAAAGTTGCTGTCATAATAGGTATATTCATAAAATTATTATTACTGAACGCAAAACCAGTAAAAACGTGCAACTTACGACATTCTGACTTTCTGATAGGAAAATTTGGTAGGAGTATTTTTGTATTCTCCACACAAAATCATCCAGCAGCAAAAATTCTGAGCAGTTTGCGAAATTTGCAAAAACTTTTAATCTTCGAAACAGCTAATAACTTTCACAGTTGTAATAGGTGGTTCATTTGGTAATTTATTATGCGCTTGGTGCATTGTCCCCTATTTGGATTTTTTTGCTATTGAATACTTTTGTATAGGAAAAATGTTTTTAACATACATATAAACGAATTATCTTGGAATAAAGTAAGTTTTTTTCTAACAAATATTTTTGATACCACATTATGACGCGTTCAAAAATAAAAGAATCTCCTCTAAGCACCCTTCCTTGTTTCACAAAAATTAAGTAGATATAGCTACAAATGTGCCACTAAAATTATCCTATTTTCGTTTTAACGATCAACTGACAAATTCGGTCAGAATATTTCAGCATTATTATCTATTTTGGTATATTTCTGGGAAAGATATGCTAAAATTGAAAAATTGTATACGGCAGCCATAGTTGACGCCCGGAAATTAGAAAATTAGAGATTAATAATAAATTAACTAAACTAAACTTTTATTCCTTTCTTTTGTTTATTCATGAACACACGTTTGTGGTCAGAAAACTTTTTTACTTGTAAGTTTTCGCAGGTAAAATTTTTTCCAGCAGAAAGTGGCAGATTTCAGTGTTATTTTGCGCTCTCGATTTCCCCCCACTTTGCATGAGCACTGCTATTAACTTGTTTATTTCTATAAAAGAAAACATTTTTGTAAAACTTTCATTCCGTTAAATGCAACGTTTTTTTGAAAATTTTTGTATTACTAGCACTTAGGTAATAAGTATAACTTGTATGCTATTGTTGATTACCTTGGCGTTTGGTGGCCTTTTCAAACAATTGATTTGCACATATGTTTTCCACCTTCGACGCGCCATGTTTTATATCATGATTTCTATACACAAAATCTAAAACCATGTATATGTAACTATGTATGTATGGTCTTTTAAATGTTGGTACTTTCTCGGCTTATTTAGTACACTTTTTTTTGGCGATTTGGTACAAAATTAAAAAACTCATTTATCGTCCGTGGTGCGTATGTCCACTTACATATACATACTCAGATGTGAACAGTCTAATACGTGCGTAATAAATTTTGTATGAAAATATTATTTTTAAATACGAACATTTTTAAACGATAATCAAATATAAAGTATTCATTTTTACTATGCATTATTTCCCTCAGTGTAGGTCTATGTGACCACCAATCTCATTTGCATGCCTAAGACATCGATTTAGCGGTTCATTGAATTAGTAGTTAGTTCTACAAAGAGGAATACGAAATACGCTATGTGATCTTAGATCTCGTTTGGGGCAATTGAAAACAATTAGCTCGAGTAAAAAAACTTTGCGGTTATGCTTACGTAGTTTTAATATAAGAAATGGCTCATTCCACGGTGACGGGTGTGACATTTCAACTCAAATTTTAAGGCTTAATTCTTAAACTGTAATAAGAAATTCTTTAAAACGAGTATTTTCCAATAGGTTTCCGAGATATGCACAATGCCTAGAAAAAAATTTCAAAACCAATTTAATCCAAACGAGTTATATTAATTTTAGTCACTGTGACAGTTGTGACGAGTACGCAAACGAAACTAGTTACTGCTTTATCAGGGTTTTTCTGCTAATTATGTCTTCTGTTTATGATTATACATAGTTAGTTGTATAGTTAAATAAACGTTTTCAACATTTACGCCAAAGTTGCTTACTTCTATTGGGAATTATGGATTATATGTTCCAGATTCAACTGTAACGGGTGTGGCTTGACTTTGTAATGGGTGTGACAAGTTGAGCATAAATACACAAATACACATTATTAGACAACTAAACAAACTTTATTTCTCAAAAAATCGCATTTTACAAACACATAAAAGATTCTGTCACCTAAGGACGGGATAATCCTTGATCGGACTCTTTATCTCCACTGTCTGTCTGAGTCATTGTAAAGTACCTTATTTTTAAATAGTACTTTACTTTTCATGAAGCTGTTACCTGTCAAACCGTATGAGATACTGTTTTGCCCTGAAAAGTGAAGTAATGGTATCTTTTAATCCGTGACAGCATATCTTAAGTTTTCCTATCGCTCGAGCAACATATCTTTGTGATTAGCTTAGAGAAGCAGATAAGTAACGGGAGCAGTCCCTGGCCGAATTCATTAACATTTGTCAAACTTTAAATTGTGACGGGTGTGACATGTGACGGGCGTGACCAACATAATCGGTTTTGTTTTCTAAAAGAAATGCATATGGGAAAATCTAAAAAACAGGTAACCTTTGTGTTATTTAGCTTTATTTTCACTGTTGTAAACTAAATCAAGCTGGTTGCTTTTGGATATAATTCATTTACGTATACTTGAAGCCTCAAAAAAAATTGGATCAATTTGCTGCATAAATTTTGAAATATTTGTGTTTAAATTAAAAAAAATAATGAAAATAAGTGAATTTTTTATGTAATTTATGGCATTTAGCACTTATGTGTACACTTCATATGTAGTAANTAACGGGAGCAGTCCCTGGCCGAATTCATTAACATTTGTCAAACTTTAAATTGTGACGGGTGTGACATGTGACGGGCGTGACCAACATAATCGGTTTTGTTTTCTAAAAGAAATGCATATGGGAAAATCTAAAAAACAGGTAACCTTTGTGTTATTTAGCTTTATTTTCACTGTTGTAAACTAAATCAAGCTGGTTGCTTTTGGATATAATTCATTTACGTATACTTGAAGCCTCAAAAAAAATTGGATCAATTTGCTGCATAAATTTTGAAATATTTGTGTTTAAATTAAAAAAAATAATGAAAATAAGTGAATTTTTTATGTAATTTATGGCATTTAGCACTTATGTGTACACTTCATATGTAGTAAGTGCATTAAAAAATAACGAAATGGCAAGTAACTCAAAGTCTGTAACTCCACATTTCAAAATTTTCAAAATTTTCGGTTTATCGCGTATAGGTTTTGAAGCATTTAATTTTAAGAACTTTTTAAGTATGTATTGTATCCTACAATTACGAATAATTTGATACCTTAGCAAGAGGTGTGCTTTCAGAATAAACTAACTTTTAATGATAAAATATTCTGCGATCTTGAGCGTAATTGTTATTCTAAAAATATCTTAACTGAAGGCGATTTGGAAAATAAAATTACATTTGGGAAATAAAATTACATATACGTGTAAAATGCTTCAAAAAATTTTTCTCTTGAAGTGTGTAAACCCCCTGATTTACTACTTTTAATGATGCCCCTTCTTTTAGTCTGAATATTTCGAGAGTGGTATGAAAGCAGATTTTTTTTGATAATTGTCCTGATAGTTGCTATTACTTAATTGGAGCCTTCTAAATTCAAATCGTTTTACCCTATTGGCTCCACTTTTCAAGATAGCGGTACTTGAAACTTTGCTTAAATTTTAACTAAGTTTCTGAGTTTAAAAGATATTTTACTAAAATTTTGCACATAACCGTTTTTTAATATTACCTTAACTATTCCATAAAATCATCGAAATCGGTTCACTAAAACATCTAGCTCACATACAACTGATTGATCAGAGACGTTGTTTTGCGTTATAACTCCTCCAATAGAGCAGGTAAAAATTTAGTATAGGTTCACTTTAACACACATACAATTATTTTATTCAGATATGAAGTTAGAGTTATAGCGCCAAAACACATATCTGAGTAATCAGTTGTATTGGAGCTATATATAAATGTGAACCNAATCTATAATTTATAATAGTTAAAGTTCAATGAAATTTCCAAGTACCGTTATCTCAAAAACCGGAGCCAATCTGGCAAAACAGGGTATGCCATGGAATTTAGAACATCCCAATTAAGTGAGTTCAACTTTCAAAATCTTTCCTCAAAGTTTACAACTTAAACAGCGTAATATCAACCCACCTTATTCTTTTGTTTTCTATTTCATGTTTATTCCTCGTCTAACTTTTGAAGCACTTGATGAAAATGAATTACACTTATATTAATCGATTTATTAAGAGATTACAAATAAAATGATATATAAAACATACGTGTGCTCACAAATTTAAAAATTAAAATTTTTATTTTGAAAGTGTACTATTTTTTAGATTTGCCCATATAAATACTTAAAAGCAATTCGCACATATTCGCCTGTGTCATAACTAGGGAACGGATTTTATGGAAATTGCCTTTTTTTCTGCTAAAGAGATAGAGTATATTCGATTAAGAATGTCCACGATTTAGCTTTCCCTGATTCCATATATACACATTTGATGTTGCCTTTTTTTGCCTTTTTTAAGATGTTTGCACTTTTTGCCTTTTCTACTTTTAAAAAAGTGATTATAGCATTTACAATTTTTTCTTTTAAGATTAAAAAACATACACATGCCCATGCGGCTTATAGAAGCGCAGGGACCTCTTGCCAAATTGGTGTTGGAAAAATTCAAAGCCGTTTTCTCAGCTAACGTAGGCTTGGAGACAATAAGGGGTGTGGATAAAATTGTAAAGGGCGAGGAAAACGCCCTTATTCCTGATAATATGAACGTTTCAAACGTTCCATATTTAAATTGTGCTCCACTTGTATCAACTTACGTCGAGCGCACATTTAGTACATTCAAGGCTTTTCTTCGCGAAAATCGAATGTAAATGCGGCCAGAAAACTTCAAAATGCATCTTGTGGTTCAATGTTACTACAACTATACAGATTAAAGTTTTATGAGTTAGAAACTCGAAAGGATAAAATAGTCAAAGATTCAAAGTACACATTTTTCATATAATGAAACTAGTTCATAGTTTTTCTATTTTTACTTGTAATATGAACATTTCTAAAATAAATGTATTTTTTGCGAAAAAGGCAGGAATAGGCACTAGGTATTGCAAAAAAAGCAAAATAAGGCACTAAAAAAAGATAGAAAATTCGAAGAGCAATTTCTGTCTTTTTTTAGTGCCTTATTTTGCTTTTTTTTTTGCAATACCTAGTGCCTTTTCCTGCCGCTTTCGCTATTTTGTTTTGCCTTTTTTGCAATACCTAGTGCAAAAAATCGAAACCAATAACTTACTAAAAAATTGCTTATTATAGCTTAAAATTATTGTAACCAATAGAGGTAAATATGTTGTACAAAAAACAAATAAACAGATGTTCACAAAAGTTGATATAAAACTATTCGTCGATTTAAATTGTTAACTTTTTACTGAGCATGTTTATTTTACGAGGAGGAAGCATCGAAAGCCTAACCCCGTCAGTGTGAGACTTTAACCCAAACTAAACTGCCTACCGTCATGTACCGTTCCCCTCCCGGTACCACCGTCAATGATTTCGTTGGGATTATAACACTGTGTGACTGATAACGTTATAGATTTTGGCCAACTGACGCCAATTGGAAATGCCAAGTGAAGCCAGAATACTTTCAGAGGTGGGGCGTCGGTGTCCATTCGAACGGCATGGTCAAGCCAGTTGAGCCGCTGTATTTTAATTCGCCATATAACAGCACGAGCATGATGAGTGACTTATAGTGTGGTTTTCGTACGTCAAGAGAGGACTTTACTCCTGAATTGCCTACTCAGTCCAAAGCAGTACTTGTTGGCAGGATTGATTCTGCGTTGGATTTCCATGCTGACATTGGGCGCGTTTCTAAGACGTAGCTGTTGCTGAACTGTTGTTTATTTTTAATTTTGCTTGTTTACAAATGTTTTGGCAGTTTATGTATCATATCGCTTCTAAGACGTAACTGTTGAACTCAACAGTTGACAGCATTTCAGCAACAGTTGAGGTATACTGTTGCGTCTTAGAAACGCGCCCATTATTATCGGTGTTAATGCCGGTTCCCAAGTAAACGAAATTCTCTACTTTCCCGACTGTCAACAGTGACGTGGGTGCCAAGGTGCTGACTGTTTGTTTGATGACAAGAGATACTTCGTCTTGGCCTCGTTTACCACCAGACCCAATCGCTTTGCTTCCCTATCCTATTTTGTTGCAGCAATTGCACGCTCTTGTAGTAAATTGTTCCTGAGCGGTTCAGTTCTGCAGCTCTTATTATCTTCTCCAACATCAGATTAAAGAAGACACATGAAAATGAGTCGCCCTGTCTGAAACCCCGTCTGGGGGCGAACGGCAACAGAGCAGAGCTGGTGGTATTGCTCAACGTCATTTTTCACAGCCGTATGAGTTTTGAAGGGATGCCAAGTTCAGACATAGCGGCATATACGAAACTATTTTTAGTGCTGCCGAAAGCGGCTTTAAAGTCGACAAATAGGTGGTGAGTGCCGATCATTTTCTCGCGGGTATTTTCCAAGAATNACTAAACTGCCTACCGTCATGTACCGTTCCCCTCCCGGTACCACCGTCAATGATTTCGTTGGGATTATAACACTGTGTGACTGATAACGTTATAGATTTTGGCCAACTGACGCCAATTGGAAATGCCAAGTGAAGCCAGAATACTTTCAGAGGTGGGGCGTCGGTGTCCATTCGAACGGCATGGTCAAGCCAGTTGAGCCGCTGTATTTTAATTCGCCATATAACAGCACGGGCATGATGAGTGACTTATAGTGTGGTTTTCGTACGTCAAGAGAGGACTTTACTCCTGAATTGCCTACTCAGTCCAAAGCAGTACTTGTTGGCAGGATTGATTCTGCGTTGGATTTCCATGCTGACATTGGGCGCGTTTCTAAGACGTAGCTGTTGCTGAACTGTTGTTTATTTTTAATTTTGCTTGTTTACAAATGTTTTGGCAGTTTATGTATCATATCGCTTCTAAGACGTAACTGTTGAACTCAACAGTTGACAGCATTTCAGCAACAGTTGAGGTATACTGTTGCGTCTTAGAAACGCGCCCATTATTATCGGTGTTAATGCCGGTTCCCAAGTAAACGAAATTCTCTACTTTCCCGACTGTCAACAGTGACGTGGGTGCCAAGGTGCTGACTGTTTGTTTGATGACAAGAGATACTTCGTCTTGGCCTCGTTTACCACCAGACCCAATCGCTTTGCTTCCCTATCCTATTTTGTTGCAGCAATTGCACGCTCTTGTAGTAAATTGTTCCTGAGCGGTTCAGTTCTGCAGCTCTTATTATCTTCTCCAACATCAGATTAAAGAAGACACATGAAAATGAGTCGCCCTGTCTGAAACCCCGTCTGGGGGCGAACGGCAACAGAGCAGAGCTGGTGGTATTGCTCAACGTCATTTTTCACAGCCGTATGAGTTTTGAAGGGATGCCAAGTTCAGACATAGCGGCATATACGAAACTATTTTTAGTGCTGCCGAAAGCGGCTTTAAAGTCGACAAATAGGTGGTGAGTGCCGATCATTTTCTCGCGGGTATTTTCCAAGAATTGGCGTATGGTAGACAATACATTCGATAAGACCTTGCAACCTCTGCTTAGAAGGCTGATCCCGCGGTAGTTGGCACGCATGGCGGGGTCGCCTTTCTTGTGGATTGGGCAGAGCTCACTTGAATTCCAGTCGTCAGGCATGCACCTTATTACCTCCTTGCCATCGTAATTAAATAGCTCAGCTGACAGGTCATCAGCTTAAGCAGCTTTGGCACTTTTCGTCATAGTCAGGCGCTGGGATATCGACTCCATCGTCATCGACTGAGACCTCGGGTTCGTCTTCTCCACTTCTTTCAGTGCATCTGCCATTCAAAAGGGTCGAAAAGTGTTCCCTCCATAACCTTAGTACGTTCTGGACATCGGTCACTAGGTCACCATGGTTGTTCCTACAAGAGTCTTGAAACCTTCCGTAAGTCGCTCAACTCTCTGCTAAAAATTTCGGGTGTGTTTTTCTGTCGGCCAGCATTTCAAGCATTTTCTCACAGTCCTCATCGTACCAGTAATGAGCGGGAAATGTGGTTCCACTGATCGCGCAAGCCGGTTTGTTGAAGCGTGCTCTCTCACAGAGGTGTGCAGGCCGAATCCATTGGCCGTCTGTTTTGATTGCAGCTTTTCGACGTTGAAATTTCCTTGGTTTGTTGGGGGCCCTTTTTTGCTGCTCCGTGGTTGGGTCGTATATTGGATGCATCAATATAGTAGTACGAGTCGATATTTGGCCCTCGGAGTCTACGGCAATGGTGATTCCGGCAATGGTGATTCCGTCGAATATGTGTTTGTAGATGTGTTTTCCGAAAATAATAATGTCCTTGTCGGCTGTGTATATAGACCAAATCGTTATGATAATTTTACTAATTTTACGGAATTGCGTCATCCTTTTATTGAAAACTATAGAAACATTATAATTGCCGGAATCTCTTGGGCTTTTTCCCACTAATACATCTTTCCGACACATTTTACCAACACTAACGGCGGCCTACTGGATATATTTTTTGTGAGCGACTTACAGAAATCCTTCCACTATAATCAGCTATCTGCACCTGGATTCTCAAAACATTATCTAAGTTTTTTGACATATGACATCCAAACGCCAGGAACACCAACCTCTTTTACATATCGGGACTTCAACTCACAGCTGCGGCTGAGTCAGTGGAGTGGACACATATTCAGAATCTCGTATCTATTCAGGACCAAACTAGTTTCCTACAAGACCATATTAACTGGCTTTCTGACAGCTATGTTCCGATCAGGCATAAAATAATAAACCGAAACAGTATGCCTTGGTTTAATGCGAATATAAAACGAATGATAAACATACGGAATCAGGCCTACACGAGATGGAAAAGGTACAGAACACCTGAAGCTCTTAATCTTTTTAAAAATGCTCGGCTTACTGTGAACAAAGCCATAAAGACAGCAAAAACTATCTTCTACAAAGAAAAGTTTACTTCTGCTATAAATATAAAGCAAACGTGGAATACTATAAAAGATATTGGGATTGGGAAAACTAAAACAAATGCTCCTACTTCTTCCGATGTGAACGAATTAAATAAATAATTTGTTAGTCTTCCGGTTTCCACAGCTAATATATGTCTTGGAAACTACAGTAATTGTGCAAATGTTGGTTTCTGTCCGTTAGAATTTGTTCGTGTTGATGATTGTGACGTTGTGCAAGCCATACTCTCTGTAAAATCTAATGCGGAAGGATTTGATGGAATTCATGCAACTTTCCTTAAAATAATATTACCCAAGATCCTGCCACATTTAACTTATTTTAAACTCCATGTGTAAACCTGTGTTTTCCCAGAGCAATGGAAAGCTGCCAGGATTATTCCTGTTCACAAAAAAGATGACGAATATAGACCTCTAGCTATCTTACCTTTTCTGTCGAAAGTCGTTGAGCGTATTTTATACAACCAAATCATTTCTTATGTGCAAGACAACAGACTTCTGTCAGACCGTCAGTCTGGGTTCCGATCGAAGAGAAGTTGCACAACGGCACTCTTGGACGTGGTAGAAAGCATTCGATCACAAATCGACGAAAATAGTATTGTCTTCTTAACCGTACTCGATCATTCTAAGGCTTTTGACTCAGTGGACCATAGGTTATTATGTTGCAAGTTGAAAAACTTATTTAACTTTTCCTGCCATGCAACTGCCTTGATCAGATCTTAACTTGGCGGCAGAACTCAGGCTGGGAGCAATGGCCCCAGAAAATTTGATTTCCTACCTGTACTTAGAGGAGTCCCACAAGGCTCTATTCTTGGTCCTTTGTTATTTGGTTTGTTTATAAACGACTTACCGAACGTTTTAAAATATTGTAATGTCCATATTTACTCTGATGATGTCCAATTGTGTGCTTCCTCTCCTTCGGATCGTAGTAGTATTTGTATTAAGAATCTGAATTCTGACTTGACCCGTATAGGGTATTGGGCTTCTAGTAACGGCTTATGCCTTAATCCTGACAAATCCAAGTGCATCGTCATTCATAGGAAATCCATTGTCACCATTAGTTTGGATAAAATCCTGTTGGATAAGTCAGCCATAAAATATGTTGACACGGCAAAAAATCTTGGTGTAATCTTTAATAAAACATTGACATGGAAAGATCACATTTTTAGCACAGTAGGTAAAGTGTATGGGATGCTTCGTACACTCTGGTTGACTCAATACTTCACTCCTTTAAATATAAGATTACTCTTAGCTAAAGCGTACTTAATACCTACGCTATTATATGGATGTGAGGTTTATGCAAATTGTGACTCCGTATGTAAGATACAGCTAAATGTTGTCTATAACAACATTGCAAGATATGTATATATGCTAAAAAGACTTGACCACGTATCACCATATGCTGAAAAACTGCTAAACATTTCTTTTGATAACCTTTTAAAAACTAAGATATTCGTTTTTTTTACATAAGGTTATATATACAAAGGAGACTCGCTATCTCTATGGCAGGCTTCAGTTTCTTCAATCAATCAATCAATCAATCGAGGTCTATACTTATAGTGCACATCAAATATCGAACTCGTGTGTCTGAACGACAGTTTTTCATACACTCTATACGTCTTTGGAACTCTCTTCCCATTAGAATAAGACAATTAAATAATGCACTGTGTTTCAAAAAAGAATTAACCAACTTCTATACTACTAAGTAGTTACATGTAGATGTATGTTCTTTTCTATTGTTTAAGTAAAATATTGTTATTTTTAGTGTTTAATTCAAAATTATCTATGTTCCGTACTAAACAAATTTTGTAATTTCAATACCACAAAACTTATCTTTTGTCCTTAGTTTTATTTATTTATAAATCTGTGACTACCACTATTAAATAATTCATTGAATTGTTGTGCTAGGATTAAGTATCAAATAAATCAAATCAAATCAAATCAAATCAAAACATGGAAGCATGCCTTCCGTCTGTCACAACATGCTCGATTTGGTTTCCCGTTTTTCGATATGGAGACATCCATGTAGCTTGATGGATCTGCTAGAACCCAGTAATACATACTGCCAAGTTTCGGGCCCCGGAGAAGTCGATCACCCTCAGCTTATATGTACGCTCTAAGCTAACAGAGCCTTGGCTGCCTCGTTCCTCTCTTCCATCGGGACAATGGCACATATGAATGAGATGTTGAAGAATCTCGCTTTGATGCGGATTGTGGCTAGACTTTCGTCCACTAGAGTGAACGCCGGTCTCTATCCCACCACAAATCCAACACCGAATTGCAATCCTTTACGTGGCAACTGTAGTAGACGTCGCAAGGCTCCACGCTTACCTCCCTCGCCCCTTTCATCGCATTTCGAGGATGGCGGTGATGTCAGCCTTTATTTTCCCTAAGACATCAACCAGCCGGGCAGAGGCACCATCCCGATTAAGGGTTCGGATATTCCAAGTGCATACCTTAAAATCATAGTCCTTCCTTTGTTTGCCGTGATCGTCATCAAAAGAAAGGGGTATCATCCGATTTGTTGTATTTCATTGGGCAGGGTTTTAACGTGGCGGGACCAAACCCAGCGCACGCGGGCCACACCCAGTTGAATGGCAGTCAAAAGCTTTGTAGTACTGGGAAATGTACAAAACATAGTGGTCAAAAGCGAATATCTCAACTAAACCCTGATGTATTTTTTAAATTCATAGCTCTACATACCTGCATAGTAAACCAAATAGCCGGACCAGACGTTATTCGAAATAAAAAATAAACTTTTTTCCGTATACTCTGTAATATTCCCCCGCAATTTTGTAAGGTAAACTAATAATTTATAATCATTGCTTTGCAGCGAAATATCTTCTCTTAAATTATATACATAGGTATGTATAAATATGGGGACGTATTGAACATTTTGGGTATGCAGATTTTTTATGCTGGTATATTCATTTATGCTAAATATATGTATTACTTGATTTTGTTTTGTCACACTTAAGAAGTAAACGTCTTGGCTGTTCACCCAACCGGTCTATAGTTTTATCAATAATCTCAGATTGGTTCTGTGATACAAAACTTTCGATGTACACTTAGAAAAGACACAAACCTAAAGACAAGTAATAAACAATTGAACTATTTTTGCTCATTGTCGACTGCAGCCAGGTTTTTGCCCTTTGTAAATGGAAGTGCTTTGATGTTAGAGAGAATAACTTGATACAGAACCGGATGATCCACATATTCACTTTTTAAATCAATTTACTAATTATTTTGTTAGCGTTGGGAGTATAATTTGTTATACAGTATATATTTAGAAAAAAAANGCGCACGCGGGCCACACCCAGTTGAATGGCAGTCAAAAGCTTTGTAGTACTGGGAAATGTACAAAACATAGTGGTCAAAAGCGAATATCTCAACTAAACCCTGATGTATTTTTTAAATTCATAGCTCTACATACCTGCATAGTAAACCAAATAGCCGGACCAGACGTTATTCGAAATAAAAAATAAACTTTTTTCCGTATACTCTGTAATATTCCCCCGCAATTTTGTAAGGTAAACTAATAATTTATAATCATTGCTTTGCAGCGAAATATCTTCTCTTAAATTATATACATAGGTATGTATAAATATGGGGACGTATTGAACATTTTGGGTATGCAGATTTTTTATGCTGGTATATTCATTTATGCTAAATATATGTATTACTTGATTTTGTTTTGTCACACTTAAGAAGTAAACGTCTTGGCTGTTCACCCAACCGGTCTATAGTTTTATCAATAATCTCAGATTGGTTCTGTGATACAAAACTTTCGATGTACACTTAGAAAAGACACAAACCTAAAGACAAGTAATAAACAATTGAACTATTTTTGCTCATTGTCGACTGCAGCCAGGTTTTTGCCCTTTGTAAATGGAAGTGCTTTGATGTTAGAGAGAATAACTTGATACAGAACCGGATGATCCACATATTCACTTTTTAAATCAATTTACTAATTATTTTGTTAGCGTTGGGAGTATAATTTGTTATACAGTATATATTTAGAAAAAAAACTTGAAAGTTAGGGGGCCGAAATTATCAAGCAAGCATTTAGTGGTACTATTTTTGAATATCTAGGCAAAAATTTGTAAGTTAGGGGCCCGGGCCCCCTGCCCCTACCTGACTACGCCCATGGTTATACCAATTTTAATTGTTTACAATTGTACAAGTAGGTATTAAACTTTTTGCTTGACTTTAAAGTCGTTATAATGTGGCTGGGACCATCAGTGTATTCGAATATCCGGATAAAATCTAAATAGTACGAATATCCGGTTAATATACGTAATTTTGTTATCCGCATATTCAATATTTATAACGAATATTGTTATCCGAGGATTTTTAACATCCCGATATCTATACACTATTGCGATATTCAAATATCAACTTATTATTCGCTTGTCCGGATATCCGACCAATATTCGTTCATTTGTTATCCGGATATTCTAATCATCCGGACATCTATAGATTACACTGTGGAACAAATTCAGGTTAGCAAAAGTTAGGTCGATTCTGAGAGTGAGGGGTGAAAATAGAGGCTAAATTAGAAGACCCTTATCGCGGCGTTTGTTTATGTTAGTTCGAATTTTTTTTTAATCGACCTTCGAACTTTGCAGTCAAATGCCCATTTTCAGCATATTGTTTATGTGGTTTTTTGATATTCATTGATATTTGTTCAATCTGTTAAAGCCAAATTATTGCTAGAGACCTGTGCAAGAATTAAAATAAAAAAAATAAAAATGATTTAGAAAATTTTTGTAAGAAAACAATCATAATACAAACCTTGCGTTTTCCAGCTTAATATTAATTTACTTCTCATTTCTTATGTACCAATTGTTTCAGTATTGGTTTTGAAGAAACATTGAAAAAGAAATTATAAAAATATAGAAAAAAATATAATTTTGAAATGTTAGTTATGAAAAGTTTTAAGTAAAAAAATTAAATTAATGATTTGGCCAGTTGCCGTTTAGCAGGCGGCTGTGGATCAACATCACTGCTCTCTCTAATATCTTGGTCATCGTCATCATCATCAGAAAGTCGATAATTTCGTCCAACAGAAACTCACTCTCAGAATCGACCTAACTTTTGCTAACCTGAATTTGTTCCACAGTGTTATTGGAATATTTGAATATAAATTCACTACTCGGTTATTCGGGTATCTATACACTATTCGGATATGTTGATATTTGGATTTTTTATTCAGGTATTCGAAATTCAGATTATTCGGATAGTCGAAACATCCAAGTAGAACACCCAACACTATAATGGATAATTAATGGAACAACAAATGTGGTAGACAGTTCGATTTTTTTTTATTTTCAGAGCAAAAATCTCGAGGTTTGACTTAAAAATGGTTATAATTCGGCTCTCAGAAAGTCGATAGATTTCTTCTATATTATGCTTCAAGGGGAAGGCGTTATCTCCCACCAAGTAATATTGAAAGGGTTTGCTCGTACATGGATTTCAATATTGCATTTATTATTTACAGCGATTCAGGTAAGATTCTACTTGGGAAATAAATTTTTTTTTACCTGGCAGATTATCATCTGGTGGAAGCACAAGATTCCCTCTCGTTATCATTCTGCCAAATGCACTCCGTGCGAATATTCCGCCGTCACTTTGGCTTCCGAGCGCTCCGACATCTACAAACGTGAATGTATAGTCACAATCGCACGTTGCCATCAGAACAATGCTAAAAGTTTTCTTATAGTTATAATACCTTTCTTTCGATCCGCCTCACTTGCTCTTTTGTTAAGTTGCTGTCTGCAATTCGCTTAGCTAAGCTCACAAACAGCACAGAAGTTGCGTCTTCGTTTTGTGGGCATGTTGCAGATGCCAATACTTTAACAGAGCGGGCGCACTCGTCCATCGTCTCCTTGAATATTGCTGTAACCTCAGCATCAGCTTGTTTTTTTGTATGTTTATTAACCCGGGAACAAATTGGTTCGGAGTCAGTTGTAATAGATGATGTTGAGCAATCCAGGGAAAAATCTGGTGAATCAACATTTCCCACTGTGCTGCATCAAAGAAATTTGGAAGAGAAATGGAAATTAATAGACATGGAGTTGTGTCGCTTTTGAAGAGCGTGTGTGATANCTCAGCATCAGCTTGTTTTTTTGTATGTTTATTAACCCGGGAACAAATTGGTTCGGAGTCAGTTGTAATAGATGATGTTGAGCAATCCAGGGAAAAATCTGGTGAATCAACATTTCCCACTGTGCTGCATCAAAGAAATTTGGAAGAGAAATGGAAATTAATAGACATGGAGTTGTGTCGCTTTTGAAGAGCGTACTGTCGGTACAATGGTCAAGGAATGTCATCGTCTCCATGTATTTCCATCGCTTTGATGGATTAGGTGCGCCACTACCAGACGCAAGTTTCTCGCCGCGCTTTCTTTTCTTATAAGTGTCGCGCAGCCCCTTCCCCCGCTTCCTGCACTCGTCCACTGCCGAGGAATAATTATATTGCAATGTTTATGCTGCATACATAAGTTCATAACAACAATCCTCTTACCCGATAAATTCAATGTTGCGGCAACTTCCTCCCATAGTTTCGTCTTTTTTATAACATTTTTATAGTCATCATGGGCCAAATCGTATGAGGAACGATGCTTCCTTATTTCTATTATATATTCCGTTTTTTCCATAATACGTTTTTCTTTTGTTCACTGACAGCAGTCACTTTTACAAATTTTTTCACTGACTGCTGATTTTGTCGACCGGCGGCAGCGGCAAAATTAAAATAAAATCTATTCACGTCGAATTTCGTCAGACGAACTTCGTCGCCGCTTTGGTTGTGGGCAATCTCATATACTGCAGTGTGTTTTAATTTTGGCAGCGAACTTTCTTCCGACGAATTTCTCTGAGCGATTTGATTCTGTTTATACTTTTATAAACGCTTTGAACACACACACGAACCCACACACAGTGCCTTGCTAAGGGAGCCGACTTTGTCAAGAGGGAGCGAGAAAACTGTTTTTTGAGCAAACCTTTTATTATTGAATCATGCATACATATGTCTTGATATTTGCATATGAACGTATGTGTGTAAAAACCCTGAAAGTTACCACTGCGCATACATATTACTTTGTAACTTGCTGGTTGCACCCATGGTGAAATGAACTGAAGGTGGCGAATTCCCGAAACCGCTTCTTTGGTTTTGCCGACTTTGACATTTATGGCAATACGTAAACAAACTTTTTGTTTAGAAGCAAGTGCAAACGTATTGTGTACTTTCAAGTGAAAAATCGAAGTAATTCGTGTGTTCTGAAGTAAAAAACGTTTTATTTGTAATCAAAACTTTATACAAATGTCGTGTCGTGTGTTGAATTGCAGCAGCCGTAGGGGTAAAGCCCCCAAATGCAGTTTTTTTGTTTCCCCGCGACACCGCCTTGGCCAGAAAGTGGGTAGAGTTCTGCCGGCAGGAGAAGCCATAAAATTTAGACACCAGCGTAATATGCATGAAGCACTTTACGGACCATTTTTAAACACGAAATGTTAAGTTGAAAACGTTGAAATACCACAAGTTACAAATTACAATCGGAGGTAAGCAAGCATCGACCACTTTCTGCAGGAAAACATGCGCTGCGACAAGATATTATCACTTTTTTGGCACCTGCAATACAAACACAAAATTTCTAAATAGTTAATTAATAAGACCTATTCTTTTGAACACATTTCAAGAGTGGTTGTATATTTTTTGCTAACGTAATGCTTAATTTGCTATATTCAAAGATAGCTTGAGAACTTGGTGAATCGAGAAGAAAACACTTTTTCTCACTGCAAATCCACAACTGTTTACTCATTCTTCTTCGCCATATTCTTTGTTTACCCGTTGCCAGAAATGTCATTCTGCGGGAATGCGCAATCTTGTTTTCTATCGTTCTTGGGTTGCACCAGCGCATTTCTTTTGCTTAAATATACGNCACTTTACGGACCATTTTTAAACACGAAATGTTAAGTTGAAAACGTTGAAATACCACAAGTTACAAATTACAATCGGAGGTAAGCAAGCATCGACCACTTTCTGCAGGAAAACATGCGCTGCGACAAGATATTATCACTTTTTTGGCACCTGCAATACAAACACAAAATTTCTAAATAGTTAATTAATAAGACCTATTCTTTTGAACACATTTCAAGAGTGGTTGTATATTTTTTGCTAACGTAATGCTTAATTTGCTATATTCAAAGATAGCTTGAGAACNTTGAACACATTTCAAGAGTGGTTGTATATTTTTTGCTAACGTAATGCTTATTTGCTATATTCAAAGATAGCTTGAGAAATTGGTGAATCGAGAAGAAAACACTTTTTCTCACTGCAAATCCACAACTGTTTACTCATTCTTCTTCGCCATATTCTTTGTTTACCCGTTGCCAGAAATGTCATTCTGCGGGAATGCGCAATCTTGTTTTCTATCGTTCTTGGGTTGCACCAGCGCATTTCTTTTGCTTAAATATACGTAGGGTTGTATATGTATATATTTTCAATACACTCGTGTTTTTGGGTAAATACATTTGCGCCGTTTGCGCCGGCGTTGGAACATTGCCTTATTATTCGCTTATTTATGTAGAATATTTATGTATTTACATACATACGTACATACGTATTTGCGTTTCGTATGCAATTCGTTGTTTTCGTCAACACGAGTTGATATACATAAATTATAATAAGAATCGCTGTTGACAAAAGCGATACACTCAGAGAAGAAAAAAAGGCTACATTTATGAAAATTTTAAAATCATTTGCATGAAATTGATATTTATTTTTTCCATTTACATATATGCGTTGGTGAATATACTTATGCATATATACTAACCCATAATATTATTCAAGTTGTTCATTACGGGCACCTACATAAATAGTTATACCTAGAACCCTCAACCCTACCTCGATATATATATATATATATATATATATATACATATAGGTAGGTACAAACCATATGTACCTCTAATTTGCATACCGCTATACGTGAAAAAGTGCACAACTCGAATATTTTCTTGTCTCTCGAATATATCGGTTTTGGTAAAGTGTGTTAAAAATTCGTTCGCAATAATTTAACCAAGCGTTGTTTCCGTCAACATAGACATTTAAACCATTTCAATTAATTTCACGGCTTTTTTCGTGATATAAACGCACGGGTACATACGGCTGTGCGGTGGTCCGTGGAAACCCAGTGCGTTGCGTGCGTTAAGGTAGACAGTTTAAAATACATAGAAGTGAATTTCAAAAATCCATATGTTTGCGTTGCGTTACTTGCGGTTATGCGTGACATCATAGATAATCAGCCGGAATAATTGTACCATTCAATCAAGTGCGAAATTAATCCGAATACTAGCCACGCTTTTACTTTGCCATATTCGAATTAACTTAAAAACAAAACCCAAAACTTTCTGTGTAAATCAAATTTAAATCTTTAACCTGCTTCACGGTTACGCGGTGCGGTTTGCGTCGGTCGCTAATCGATCTCATATCGATCGGCAGTCATATTAATACGTACCTATTACCATATTTTCCTATATATTATATTTTACTTCACACGTATATATATTATATTTTACTTCACACGTATATATCATAATTTACTCTACACGTATATATTTGTGGTTAATAGAAAATGAAGGTAGAATTTTACATTTTTACCGTATGACTCGCTGCGTACGTTAGCGTAGCATACCATTTCTTTATAGAACTAAGCAAATAGTTCATGTCCCTGTACGGATGGAAACAAAAGTCGACATTTATTTTGAATAAAACCAATTTCTCTCCTGAATGGTTTGCGAACTGTAAGCCAAAACAGTTGTCAACTTCTATCCCGTGTTAACGGTCCAATTACAAAGTTTGAAGAACGTTAAATAATTTTTGCACAAATTGTTTTCTCAAACTTATCGGTTGATCTGATTGGTACCTTTTTCGATCCCGTCGAAGGTTCGTCAACTTTGTTTTATCTCTCTCTAAAGGTTGTTTGGTACGTTTGCTATTCACCTTAACAGACGTCGAAGGTTCGTCTAATTTTTCTTGTCTCCCTAAAGGTCGTTTGGTACGTTAACCACTCACCTTAACTGACGTCGAAGGTTCGACTAACTTATTTATCTCTATCTAAAGGTCGGTTGGTACGTTTACCACTCACCTTAACAGACGTCGAAAGTTCGTCTAATTTTTCTCACTCGCAAGGTTTATTGGTACGTGTACCTTAACCTACGGCGAAGGTTGAACAAGTTAGCGACATATCGCATCTGTTTTTCTGATTTTGAGCTCCAGGAGCTTGCGTTCACATATCTAAATCACCTTTCCATTCCACCTACAAAACAGAGAAGTACCCAGTAAAATCCGATCTCTCGACTTAGCCAAAAGTGTCTAGTTCGAAGTAAATAAAGTTTTCCTGGTTACATCTACCTTATGGTCTCACGTTAAGAGACCAAGGGCTTTCGATCTATATCTCTTCAAGAAAGCTAGTTTGGCTGCTACTGTTTATAGTATCCCGATTTTCCCGAGTCTGCCTTACTTATGAAAAATATGTTCCCACCGACTTCAAAGAAGAAGCGGGTAACAAATTCCAATTATGTACTGATGGTTTTTATATCTGTAACCGTGTTGCCGCGCCCGAAAAATAAAGTTTAACAAAAGCTTTCAAAAAGTTTATCAAATCCCGTTAAAATTAAGCAACTTATTTAACGGGTCTTATTAAAACGAAAATGCTTGGAGTTACTGTTTGTTTCATCCTGAGCTTGGTAAATTGGTTATAGAAATAAAAAGTAAGCAAGTCAGTAAGTAAGGGCTCTCTAAGGCTGAGTTTTGACGTCAAAAGTAGGATGTTATCGTCTAAGGGCCAATTTTAAATGAATATTTAAATGGCACTTATGTTTGATTGTAGATTTTCGTTTAAATGACATTTAGCTTTCGTTTGGGTTTCAGATCAACTTTGTTTAAATATGCCAAACAATTGGCAACACTGCTGCACATTCCTTGAAATTGTTGTTGCATTTGCTTGTTTCTTTACATTTGCTGCTGAACATCTGATTGTTTTAGGTGGGATTTGGTGGGATTGATTAAACAACCTACCAATCAATCTTGATTGTTTGGTATAAACACATGGTTGCATATCTCCTTTTTAAATAGCAAAATTGGCCATTTAAGTGCAGACTGAATGTATGATCTGAAAATGAATAGCGAAAATTAATCAACAATCTCTACTTAAGTAGGCCATCTGAAAGCTGGCCTAACAGTTGCTAAATTTGAAAACGATTACACATTCTGTCAGGCTTTCAACACATACTCCTATAACAGTTATCTGCCCTTTCGCTAGTTTTTTGTATGCATTCAAAGAACGAGTTTGGCATCATGTTATTCATAATGAGCGTGTTGATGTTGTCATGCAAATGAAGGAACCTAAAGTTCTAGGTCGCCTCCGAACGGAAAATGGTTTTTATGAGAAGCGATTTCATGGCAGGAGTACATTCGGAGGTTTGAAAATGCGACGACCGCAGATCGGGAATTGCGTAGAGCAACATTTGCTGGAACTTTATGTGGGATCTGGATGACATTCTTCCTAAAATAAATTTGAACAATTTATTGAAATATTAACTCTTCGAGACTATGAATTTTTAAGGAAAATTATCGTTTTGGCTAGTTATATTCAACAATTTTATTGAACTCGAGGCCGTTTTTTAATGAAAAGCTATCGTGGACAAGCAACAATAATTTTTATTTTTTGAAAAAATGGTAGAAGTGATAGCTATTTCGGAAATCACCACATTTCCTCATCAGACTTCTTTCAGTAGGATTCGAACCGATGATCCCACTGACTCAGCCAGTTGCGTACGCACTGTGCTAAGTTCGCCTTGTGAATTATTGTTGCTTTTTTCCCACTTTTTCATTTGTTAAGCCAACACAATCAAGCGCAGCTATTCCGCTGCAATTCACACTTAATCATGTGGTTGTTGGTTTTTGTTAATAATTCTATTTTTAGAATGTTTAACTTTTAGGTGTGCTCGTCCTTGAGTTATTTTTTTGTTTGTTATTTTATGGCCTTAGAACAATTATATTCAACAATTTTATTGAGCTCGAGGCCGTTTTTAAATGAAAAACTATTGTGGACAAGCAACAATAATTTTTATTTTTTGAAAGAACAGTGGCCTCGAGCTCACTAAAATTGTTGAATATAATTGTTATAAGGCCATAAAATAACAAAAAAATTTTGACTATTTAGATAAAAATATTTAGCAAAACGAAGAAAAGTTTAACATTTTAACACGCAGGAAAAAGTTAAGCAACTTTGCTTAAATTTAATCAAAACGGCTACGCTGATCTGTAAGTCCCACATTCTGGATCAGCTCAAACTTTTTCAAGGTAGCTCATCCAATCCAGCTAACACTTCCCAGCAAGCCAACCTAACCAGTCATTCCATGTCGTTCGTCGACAACGCTATACCATGTATCAAGGTTCCACCATGTGATACACAAATTTTCTATGGAAGCTATGAGGACTGGCCAGTCTTTCGTGACATGTTCACGGCTGTGTATCTCAACCATCCCAAGCTAACACCGGCACAAAAACTCTATCACTTGCGAAACAAAACTCGTGGTAAGGCTGGCTCCATAGTAAAGCACTACACCTTGTGCGATGAAAACTTCCCTCTAGTTTGGGAAGCGTTAAGAGCTCGTTTCGAAAACAAACGCATCCTAATCGACAAGCAGCTGAAAACGCTCTTCAACTTGCCTTCTGCTAATTCCGAGAATAGCGAAGCGATTCAAAGAATCCAAAATACCATAAACGATTGTCTTTCGTGGCTAAAGTCTCAAGGAGTTTCAGTTTCCGATTGGGACCCAATCCTAATCTATCTATGTTCCACCAAGCTCCCAGATGAAACGCTTTCACTCTGGGAACAATCTCTGAAATCTCGTAAAGAGCTCCTCAACTGGTCACAAATGGACGAATTCCTAACCAGTCGGTACGAAGTGGTTGAGTGTTTATACGGGTATAAAACTACGAAGGCGCGAAACTCATTCTCCCAAAAAATTCCAGCGAAGATTCAATCATATCATTCGCAAGAACAACTTTCGTTCAAATGTAAGCTACGCAATAACAGCCACACCCTTAAGTTCTGTTCTGAGTTCAAGAAACTCAACGTTCAAGAACGCACCAAGTTCGTAGAACAAAATGGTTATTGTACCAATTTCTTGGCTTACAATCATATTTTAAACGATTTCTCCAGTGCATTCCGATTTTTTCATTGCAAAAAGAACCACCACACAATGTTGCATCCTACCCCAACTACCAAATCGATTCCCAAAATACCTAGTAGGAACAACAACTTCAAACCATCAAAAAATCAACCACCTCAAGGGTCAAAGTCTTCTAAAAATGCAACATCTTTGTTGCTAACTCAATCGTCCGAACCTTCATCCAGTAAGTCAACATATCCGATCTTTGACATCACCGAAGACAATAAATACCCTATCTGAGGAATCTCCTACTTATCTAGTGGATAAACCATCGAATATCCAAGCCAATTTTTCTACCAACAATGAAAAAACATTGCTTCCTACAGCCCAAGTACACATCGAGCACTTGGGTGAATTCTATACCCTCAGAGCCTTAATCGATCAAGGTTCTCAAAAAACCTTTATTTCTGAAAAGATTCAAAATCGATTAAAACTTCCAACCAATCGAGAAAACTTTTCTATAACTGGTATGGGCGGTAAGATAGTGGAAAACGCAACTCGCGTTTGCCATATTACTCTCGTGGCTAAACGAAATAACATTCGCATCAATACCAAAGTGATTATTCTCCACAAACTTACCAGTTTCCTACCGACATTCCAAATTAAGAAACCAGACTTATCCGAACTCAAGGATCAGGACCCCGCCGATCCATATTTCTTCAAACCATCGCAGATCGACCTAGGTAGCGAACTTATACCAGAAATCCTACTCCCGGGAGTCAAACATAAAATTCTCAGAAACATATCCACCTTCAGCCGCGGATGAGTTTTGTGAAAAGCTTTACCGAGGTATCACTTATCGACAAAGCGATGGACGGTATGTAGTTCGGCTACCCTTTAAATCCCAGTTTCCATCCAAGCTTGCGCTCGGTCCATCTCGGACCCAAGCGATGAAGCAAGCCATACGAATGGAGCATATGCTTAATAAAAAGCCTGATCTTAAGGAAGAGTATAGCCGTGTTTTAGAGGAATATTTATCACTTGACCATATGAAACCCAGTACTCCCGATGAAATCCATGAAAATGATAATTATCGTATAAGTATCGCTCGTATTATCTACCCCACCGTTCCGTCGTTAAAACAGACAGTAAATCCACCAAAGTTCGAGTGGTATTTAACGCGTCCAAACCATCTGCGTCTGGAGCTTCTCTTAACGACATTCTTCATATCGGTCCTACCTTGCAAACAGATCTGATGTTCGTAATCTTAAATTGGCGTTTGTACAAATACGTCTTTAACGGAGATATTCAAAAAATGTACCGTCAGATTCTTTTACACGAGGATGATCAACAATATCAACGAATTCTCTTTCGAAGAAAAAACGACATCAAACTCACTGATTTCGCATTGAAAACCGTCCCGTTCGGAGTCAATTGCGCGCCGTATCTGGCTATCCGCACGCTCCACCAGTTGGCAAAGGATTCTAAAGATTCCCATCCTTTTGCCAAGAGAATTCTGACTGAAGAAACGTATGTCGATGATATACTCACAGGTGGACATGATATTAAAACTTGTCTTACGGTACAATCTTAAATAATCAAATGTTTGCTCCCAGCTGGGTTTCCTCTAAAGAAAATAACAGCTAATCATCCAGAACTTCTTAGATATATTCCAACTGAAGATTTGCTCGATTCTGAGTTTCTGAAAATTGATTCCTCCAGTTCTACCAAAACTCTTGGCATTAAATGGAACGCTTTAAATGACGCCTTCTCTTACTCCATCGAGCCTATCAAGTCAACTACAGGTGCCACAAAGCGCTAAATTCTGTCCTCGGTTTCCAAACTTTTTGACCCCGCAGGGTGGCTAGCGCCTATTATCATTCATACTCTTGCAGCAAATATGGTTAGAAGGCACGGAGTGGGATGAATGCGTTAAACCACTTTCGCTCCAAAACTGGAACCAGTTTGTTTCTGATCTACCTAATATCGAAAAAATTCAAATACCAAGATGGACTGAATTTTCACCAGACCAAATAGTTCAAATTCATGGTTTCTGTGATGCGACAGAAAAGGCATTCTGTGCATCAATCTACATCCGAACTGAAACGAGCAATTCCACTTCATCTCATCTTCTCTTCTCAAAAACCAAAGTTGCACCGTTGAAAACAGTCAGTCTTCCGCGTCTGGAACTCTGTGGTGCAGTTCTGCTATCAAAATGCATTAAAAACGTTATAAATCAACTCCCTCTCGAGAACACTGACATTTTCTTATGGTCTGATTCCTCGATTGTCCTTTCGTGGCTAGAAAAGCCTCCATGTACGTGGCAAATCGCACTTCACAAATTATCCAGAATGTTGGAAACATTAAGTGGCGACACGTATCCACCAACCACAATCCCGCAGACCTCGGAACACGAGGCTGCAGGCCAAAAGACCTAATTCCCCAATCACTTTGGTGGCACGGACCCGACTGGCTCTTGAAGCCAGCCGACCAATGGCCTTTATCACTCCGGAAGAATGTCGCTCCCCTGGAAGAATGCAAAATACGTTGCAAAGCGAACATGACATCTTAGACCGTTTCTCCTCTTGGTCCAAAGCCTTACGCGTGATTGCTTACATGTTTCGATTTATTCACCGAATAAAACCAATACAGTCCACTCAAGCTATCAGTTACGAATCTGTAGTAATCACTCAAAAGGAAATTCATTGGGTTAAAACGCGACTTATAAAACTAGCCCAAAAAAGACATTACCCAAATGAGTACTCTAAACTCTCGAGCAAACAACCAATCGCCAAAAAGAGCTCACTTTCGACGTCAAACCCCTTTATGGATACAAATGGACTTCTCCGAGTAAATGGCCGGTTAGCAAACTCCTTTCTCTAGTATAATGAGAGATATCCTGTTATCGTGCCTGAATCTTCTCGATTCTGTTATTTATTCCTACAGTTTTTGCATAATTTATTGATGCACGCAGAACACCAACTCATGATTAGAACTGCA
>NW_016158907.1:19550-31259 GCF_001687245.7 Rhagoletis zephyria | reverse complement strand
GCATTCTGTGCATCAATCTACATCCGAACTGAAACGAGCAATTCCACTTCATCTCATCTTCTCTTCTCAAAAACCAAAGTTGCACCGTTGAAAACAGTCAGTCTTCCGCGTCTGGAACTCTGTGGTGCAGTTCTGCTATCAAAATGCATTAAAAACGTTATAAATCAACTCCCTCTCGAGAACACTGACATTTTCTTATGGTCTGATTCCTCGATTGTCCTTTCGTGGCTAGAAAAGCCTCCATCTACGTGGCAAATCGCACTTCACAAATTATCCAGAATGTTGGAAACATTAAGTGGCGACACGTATCCACCAACCACAATCCCGCAGACCTCGGAACACGAGGCTGCAGGCCAAAAGACCTAATTCCCCAATCACTTTGGTGGCACGGACCCGACTGGCTCTTGAAGCCAGCCGACCAATGGCCTTTATCACTCCGGAAGAATGTCGCTCCCCTGGAAGAATGCAAAATACGTTGCAAAGCGAACATGACATCTTAGACCGTTTCTCCTCTTGGTCCAAAGCCTTACGCGTGATTGCTTACATGTTTCGATTTATTCACCGAATAAAACCAATACAGTCCACTCAAGCTATCAGTTACGAATCTGTAGTAATCACTCAAAAGGAAATTCATTGGGTTAAAACGCGACTTATAAAACTAGCCCAAAAAAGACATTACCCAAATGAGTACTCTAAACTCTCGAGCAAACAACCAATCGCCAAAAAGAGCTCACTTTCGACGTCAAACCCCTTTATGGATACAAATGGACTTCTCCGAGTAAATGGCCGGTTAGCAAACTCCTTTCTCTAGTATAATGAGAGATATCCTGTTATCGTGCCTGAATCTTCTCGATTCTGTTATTTATTCCTACAGTTTTTGCATAATTTATTGATGCACGCAGAACACCAACTCATGATTAGAACTGCAAGACTTAAATCCAAGGTCAAAAACTGCGTGCGAAATTGTAAATATGCACGATTTTCAAACAAAATACTCGTTCACAAATCATGGCAGCCCTACCGTCAGAGCGTTCAACCTTCTCACTACCATTCACCTACACCGGTCTTGATTTTGCAGGACCGTTCGAGGTCAAATCATCACCACTTAGAAAATCAGCAATGCTCAAAGGATACGTTTGTGTTTTTATTTGTTTCTCAACTAAAGCAATTCACTTAGAGCCGTGCTCCGATCTTTCCACCAAAACTTTTCAAGCCACGTTCTCCCGGTTCGTTGGAAGACGCGGCCTCCCACAACGCGTCTTCTCCGATAATGGAAAAATTTTCGTAGGCGCAAGTAGGGCCTACCGCCAAGATTTCAAACGATTCCTTAAAGAGTCATCCGAGGACGTACGATCCCAATATTCCATCCATGGCTTTGAGTGGCAGTTCTTACCACCAAATGCTCCTCACATGGGCGGTCTGTGGGAGGCAGCCGTCAAAAGCTTCAAATCGTTGGGAGTAATAATTTCACCTTTGAAGAGCTCGCCACACTGCTGGCTCGCATCGAAGGAATGTTGAACTCTCGACCACTCTCCCCCATGACAGATAATCCTCAAGAGCTTTTAGCCCTAATGCCTGGTCATTTCTTGCTCCTCTGATTGCATCGCCAGAACCCCAAATTGACAACCTTTCGCTTCAAAATCGGTGGGAGAAATTAAAGCTCCTGCACCAACAGTTTAGTCAGCGCTGGAAAGATGACTACCTTAAAGAATTACATCAAAGGTATAAGTGGAAACTGCTCACCACAATCTTTCTCTTGAGGACTTCGTCGTCATCAAAAACGAACTATTACCTCCAAATTAATGGCGTTTAGGCCGAGTCACAAAGGTTTATCATGGCTCGGACAACAAAGTCCGCGTTGCCGACATTCGACCAGGCCAATTGCCAAACTATGTCCGCTCCCGATTCAAACAGACTTATCTCATCCACTGCCCTGACAAAAGTTTACACAATTCTACTTTCTAACCACCATAGTCATAAGTTTTCTGACCGCTTTCAATAAAACAAATCTCATTTACAGGGAACCGAAAGTGTACGCTCCGTGGAAGCTATTGCCACGTAACACCAGGCCTTCACGCTCGCCTCGTGATCCCAATGTGCATCAGTGCCTCATATGTTTTAAATACCATGCCTTACGGTTCTGCAAAGAGTTCCAGATCATGGGAGTAGAGGAACGAAGGGTTAAGGTGCGATTCTTGGACTATTGCCCAAATTGTTTGGCCCGCACCCACAGTCATGTTAGGGATTGCCGCTCAGATGGGAGGTGCAAAATCTGCAAACAGTTGCACCACACCCTCTTGCACCGTCCGACACCTGAGGAGGAGGCAGTTTCGGCTCCGGCCCGGCCCGGCAACAAACGGCACAGCCAACGGATGCTCGTGCCCGCATCGAGCTAGACAGAGCCATTCGTGCATTCCAACGTTTGCGAACTACACTTGCACCGGCGCAACGAGGCCGGCATGTTTAAGTGACTTGCGCTCACTTAAATTTTCAAAATGACTTGCGCTCATAACGACTTGCGTTTGCTGGAAATTACTTGCAGGACTTGCGTGTTCGAATTCCACACTACAAGCATCCCTGCTCTAGTTGGAAGTTCGACAAGTGCACGGGAATTGCTTCCCAGGGTTGCTTATTGGCACATTGGGCCACTTCCAGTGTTGCCTATAAATGCAACCGCCACCTTGTCATTCCTTATTCTTTTTTCCACTGACGTCCAGCCGGATAGCAGCACATCGAGTCATCCACCGAGGGATCTCCGCTTATCAGGATCTCTACTCATCTATAAATTCATTCGCATTATCTTTTTAGTAATTTACGTGCCTGTACATTTTAAATTACATTTCATTTTCATAAAATCATTCGCCTCGTGAATCTTCTAGTATTGTTAAATATTAATTCTTGCGCTCAATTTGTGATTTAAAATCATTCATACTTTCCGTCTATTATCATTCGCATTTTCTACATACATACGATTGTTATTCAAAGTCACATTCAAACATTAAAGTTTCTTGTATTGTATTCATTCATGCATACATGCGTAAGCATTCAACTATAATTTCATAATTCTCTTTAAATATTGTAAATTTCATTATTGTTAATAAATACTACTTTTAATATCGAAACCAATATCGTAAATATTGAACAATAGCTTTTTAGAACCTAACTAAATATTTAGGTTTATGTACATACATAATTTACGCATTACAAAATAATAATTAAATTGTAGTTTAAAAAACTAAAACCTCCCTATTATAATTTCCATTCGTACTGTCATCAGTGACAGTAATAAGATCAACGGATATAAGGTCAATTGACTTTATTTCCCACTCTGGTGCGAAATAAATTCAATTGACATTATTACCTTTTTAAAAGCGAAATAAAATCCATAGACATTTTTGCTCTTTCAAACATTAAATTTGCTTAGCTTCGCGGCGGCCCGCGTTCGCGCCCCGCGTACCTCGCGCGACCGGCGCGCACACCACGTCACGCAACGCCGCGGTCCCCGGTGAAATCCTTTGCGTGCACTTCTTTTTCTCAACTAAAATTTTCTAATTTATAAAGGCTATTCAACTGGTTTATCTTATTTTATCATTGCACTTTTGTTTTGAAAATGTGGCTTTATTTTATTGCTAAATGTGAATGATTAAAAGGAATGGCACCTTTTTTGGCACTTTTATTTTTCTATTTTGCACATTTTTATCCTCAATATGGCACCTCATAACTAAGGATAGTTGGCAGCCCTGATTGGAATATTTCTGCTGTGGTTTGGCAACAACTTGTCTGCAGTAAAAAAGCATATAATTTGTGTTTCAAAACTGTGTGAAAACCAATGAATTAATTCAAATTATCTCGGTTCCGATATTAAAAAATCAATAATTGTTTATACCCGCATTTTGGGACATTGACTTGAATGTGCCATCTAATAAATAGTGTCGTCGTTCGCCTTGCTTTTAAGTGATGTAACAAATTGCTGGCGGAGACATAAATACAGTGTAAGAAAATTCCTTTTCTATAATTATTTCCTTATAGAAAAGTTGGTTTCTTTTCCACCTTAGACATTCCGAATTCGTTCAAAATATGCTAATTTAAAACAAAGAATTCTTTCAGTTTTCCTCCGGGGTTTTTGGACATAGACTGTTTCTTTAATTTAATAGTGTTCGCTTTATTTACACGAGCGAGTTTTCTTGAGCAATATTAAATCGCCTAAAAAATCGCCTCATGTAAATTCAGCTTTACAATTCTTTTGTCTCAATTTACTGACATTGTAAAAGAGTTTTGCATACAATACATAGAGTTAGATACCTACTCTTTTTAGCAAATTCTTATGGTCTGATTACGGCAACTTAACGTTACTTACCGCTCTCTCTTAAAAATTCTGTTAAATGGGAGTTGCTTATAATTGAACAGCTGAAACTTAACTTAAATTAATGCCACGCCGAAATCTGTTTCATTTTGATTCTCTCACTTCAACGTTCCGTTAAGTTAAGTTGCCATAATCAGGCTTTTAGTCTTTCCATGAGGATATATAGAGGAAGTTCGTAAAAAATAATGCTTTTCCACAGTTTGAAAAAATATGTAAAACGAAGCAACTGAGAGGAACTTAAGTATAAGGTTTACTTCCTTGCGCAAAGAGAGAAACCGGTTTCTAATTAAAATTTATGAAACTGAACTTCAAATTAAAGTAACTTTAACATTAAATGTATAGAATTCTTTGACTATTTAACCACTGAAAATGGAAATGATCTCATTAATGCTATTCAAAAATGTCATAAATATAAAATATTTTATTGGCTCCTGTGTGCAATGATGTGTACACTAGGGTGGTCCAAAGACAGTAAAGTCGGAATTTTAATGCTCTCACCCAATAGGATTGTTCCATATCGAAAAAAGTATAGCCCTATTTTTATACCCCAGCGCACTTGTGCACAAGGGTATTATAACTTTGTTCACATAACGGTTGTTTGTAACAGGCAAAACGAATCGAGATAGATATAGACAAATGTATACATAAATGATCAGAATGAAAAGAGAAATCGATTAAGCGGTGACTGTCTGTCCGTCCGTCGAAGTAGGCGTGGTTATTGTCCGATTTGCCCATTTTCAATACCATCCGTCCCTACGCCCGAAAGAAGTTCACGTACCAAGTTTCGTTAAGATATCTCTAATTTTTACTCGAGTTATCGTGTGCACAGACGGACGGACGGACACGACGGACGGACAGACAGTCACCGCTTAATCGATTTCTCTTTTCATTCTGATCATTTATGTATACATTTGTCTATATCTATCTCGATTCGTTTTGCCTGTTACAAACAACCGTTATGTGAACAAAGTTATAATACCCTTGTGCACAAGTGCGCTCGGGGTATAAAAATAGGGGCTATACTTTTTTCGATATGGAACAATCCTAGGTGGTGAGAGCATTACAATTCCGACTTTACTGTTTTGGACCACCCTAGTGTACACATCATTGACACAGGAGCCAATAAAATATTTTATATTTATGGACATTTTTGAATAGCATTAATGAGATCATTTCCATTTTCAGTGGTTAAATAGTCAAAGAATTCTACTACATTTAATGTTAAAGTTACTTTAGTTTGAAGTTCAGTTTCATAAATTTTAATTAGAAGACCGGTTTCTCTCTTTGCGCAAGGAAGTAAACCTTATACTTAAGATCTACTCTCAGTTGCTTCGTTTTACATATTTTTTCAAACTGTGGAAAAGCATTATTTTTATACGAACTTCCTCTATATATCCTCATGGAAAGACTAAAAGCCTGATTATGGCAACTTAACTTAACGGAACGTAAGAATGAGAGAATCATAGATGAAACAGATTTCGCGTGGCATTAATTTAACGTTAAGTTTCGCTGTTCAATTATAAGCAACTCCATTTAACAGAATTTTTAAGAGAGAGCGGTAAGTAACGTTAAGTTGCCGTAATCAGACCATAAGAATTTGCTAAAAAGAGTAGGTATCTAACTCTATGTATTGTATGCAAAACTCTTTTACAATGTCAGTAAATTGAGACAAAAGAATTGTAAAGCTGAATTTACATGAGGCGATTTTTTAGGCGATTTAATATTGCTCAAGAAAACTCGCTCGTGTAAATAAAGCGAACACTATTAAATTAAAGAAACAGTCTATGTCCAAAAACCCCGGAGGAAAACTGAAAGAATTCTTTGTTTTAAATTAGCATATTTTGAACGAATTCGGAATGTCTAAGGTGGAAAAGAAACCAACTTTTCTATAAGGAAATAATTATAGAAAAGGAATTTTCTTACACTGTATTTATGTCTCCGCCAGCAATTTGTTACATCACTTAAAAGCAAGGCGAACGACGACACTATTTATTAGATGGCACATTCAAGTCAATGTCCCAAAATGCGGGTATAAACAATTATTGATTTTTTAATATCGGAACCGAGATAATTTGAATTAATTCATTGGTTTTCACACAGTTTTGAAACACAAATTATATGCTTTTTTACTGCAGACAAGTTGTTGCCAAACCACAGCAGAAATATTCCAATCAGGGCTGCCAACTATCCTTAGTTATGAGGTGCCATATTGAGGATAAAAATGTGCAAAATAGAAAAATAAAAGTGCCAAAAAAGGTGCCATTCCTTTTAATCATTCACATTTAGCAATAAAATAAAGCCACATTTTCAAAACAAAAGTGCAATGATAAAATAAGATAAACCAGTTGAATAGCCTTTATAAATTAGAAAATTTTAGTTGAGAAAAAGAAGTGCACGCAAAGGATTTCACCGGGGACCGCGGCGTTGCGTGACGTGGTGTGCGCGCCGGTCGCGCGAGGTACGCGGGGCGCGAACGCGGGCCGCCGCGAAGCTAAGCAAATTTAATGTTTGAAAGAGCAAAAATGTCAATGGATTTTATTTCGCTTTTAAAAAGGTAATAATGTCAATTGAATTTATTTCGCACCAGAGTGGGAAATAAAGTCAATTGACCTTATATCCGTTGATCTTATTACTGTCACTGATGACAGTACGAATGGAAATTATAATAGGGAGGTTTTAGTTTTTTAAACTACAATTTAATTATTATTTTGTAATGCGTAAATTATGTATGTACATAAACCTAAATATTTAGTTAGGTTCTAAAAAGCTATTGTTCAATATTTACGATATTGGTTTCGATATTAAAAGTAGTATTTATTAACAATAATGAAATTTACAATTGGCGGGGGGCCGAACCGTACTTAGGCGATTGATGGGGCAGAACTTCTCCAAGTGGTGGACTGTAGCGCACAATGTTTCTTCGTGGGCTAATGTTTTGGAGTGTTCCAACTGATGGACGGCCGGCGGTCGACGGAGACGGCGGCTAAATGGATGTCCAATTCCAACGACGACGGGGATGGTTTCAGCGGGTTAGGAGTCGTGCCGTTGTATAGCAAGTTGCTTGCAAGTGTGGTGCGTCAAACTACGCGCTACGTTCAAAAACGCCTTCAACTCGCGGCCACGAAATGAAACACCAAATGTTTTGCTTTTGAACGATTTATTCACTTGGCTTTCGATTACAAAAAAGATGCAAATTTTCGCGTATAATGCGAACTTTAATTGACTTCAATATCCGAATATAAAAAACAATGATACAATAGGTTTAATGAAATATTTCGCGCACGAGCACTGCAGTTACGTCTATATAGCGAAGAAATAAAATTGTAATAATAAAGCTGTCAAAAGATGCAAAGCATATATATATACATACAAATGAGTATACAGCGAGTTGGTAGCGAGCGAGTTGGGCATGCGTTGCCAACCACTCCTAAGATAAGCTTACAAAGGGTGCACACCAGAGCTAGTTCAAAGTATAAATTCAAAATATACAAAATTCAAGAGATACAAAATTCAAAATGAAATGCACACTAGTAAGCTAGCTACAAATTGTGTTAATTAAATATAAGTGTTGCAGTGCTCGCGTAGCCATCCTCCCGGCCCTGGCCGCGTTAGGCGGCTAGTGCATCCTTCAGCTCCCGTAGAGCCCTCATTGCCTCGTGGACCAAAATTTTGGTAGCCTTGCTACGATAGCCAGCGGTTTGGAATCCCTTCCTCGTGAAGCGCACTTTACGGTTCCCGCTGGTGGGATGGTGTCGGGTGTGGTTGTAGGGCGGTGATGTACGCCTTGATCCCCCACGTTGGGGAGCGTTTTTGTTTGTCTGGTCGAGGCGTTTGGGGGGCGGCACTACGGAGTTCGCCCTCGTGCGGCGGGCTGCCGGTATACCATTCCGGTGCAGTAGTGTATGATGCTGTAGGGAGCAAGTGCGGCAGGTGGTAGTGGACGTGCACTGGGCGGTCGGATGCGAAAGCGCCAGGCAGTTCGTGCAGTACTTGTGCGCCCTTGCCAGTAAGAAGCGCTGCTGTGGCTGTACGCCCAAGAACGCTGGACACACTCGGAGCGCATGATGACCGGCGCACAATCGGCACCGCTTATAATCCTCCGTGGGATGATTCGCCGAACGTATGCTGTGGGTGGTTCCAATCTGCGACTTTAGGAACGTTCGCGGTGCTGGCTGAGGTGCCTCATCGTGATCCATCTGGAAGAAGTTTGTATACGGAAATTTTTAGTGTTACGTATATTAATATATGGGAGGCATAGGAGAGAGATACGAAAGTGTATATGTATGTGTGGTGTGTGAAAATCGATGTGCAGTCATTTGGCTGCTTATTCAAGTGAGGAGTTTATGGAGTGCTGATCGGTTTCAATGCGAGAGGGGGTGTCTTCGCTCGAAGGCAAAAATACTAATTTTACTAATGGCCGAGTGAGTAGGCCTGTTTGGGTGCGGACGTCGACCACACGAATGTGTCCATCCTTGCCAGGGTGCAACCTTTCGATGCGGCCCAGGCGCCACTCCGTGGGCGGGAGTGTGTCATCATTAATGACTACGCATTCTCCGATTCTGGGTTCTACTTGAGCGTTCTTCCACCTGTGTCGCTTATGTAGGTCTTTAAGGTAGTCTTCCTTCCATCGGTTTGCGAATTGGTGGTGTAAAACCTTGAGTTTTTCCCATCTATTAATGAGCGAGAGGTTTTCGCGATTAGACTCGGGGAATGATAGGAGGGGAGCACCCCGGAGAAAGTGGCCAGGTGAGAGCGCTGTAAAGTCCGTCGGGTCTTGGGTGAGTGGGGTTATCGGACGAGAATTTAATACAGCTTCTACTCTTATTAAAAGGGTAGTAAACTCCTCAAACGTAAATTTATGGGGCCCGGCAGTCCTTTTGAAGTGAAGTTTAAAACTTTTAACGGCAGACTCCCATAAGCCACCCATGTGCGGGGCGCTGGGAGGTATAAATTGCCAATTAATACCCTGGGGTGAGTATTTTTGGACAATATCACGGGATGCAGTTTGGAGGAAGACAGAGAACTCCTTTTCAGTGGCTCTTTTGGCTCCTATAAAAGTTTTGCCATTGTCACTCATCATTTTAGCGGGGTAACCACGGCGACCAACAAAACGAGCAAAGGCGGCGAGAAATGCCTCTTTGGTCAGGTCTGAGCACAGCTCGAGGTGTACCGCCTTTGTTGTGAAGCACACAAAGACGGCCACATAGCCTTTCACTAAAGTGGGAGATCTTAGCATGGAGGCTTTTATTTGAAAAGGCCCAGCAAAATCAACACCGGTGGTGGTGAAGGGCGGAGCGAAGGTGCATCGTTCGGGCGGCAGGGCAGCCATAATCTGCGAGCGCATTTGCTGTTTGTGAATGGTGCAGGATTTACATTGATAAATGCATTTTTTGATGAGGGGTTTTAGCCGGGGAATATACAATTCTTGCCTGGTCATCTGCTGCATAAGTCGTACTTCTGCATGGAGCAGGAGATCATGGAGAAATTTTAGATAGAGGAATGCGAATCGGGACTTTTCCGGAATTATAATGGGGTGACGTTCGTTGTAGCTCAGGGTAGCATGAGCAAGGCGTCCATTGACGCGGATAACTCCATTTTTATCCAAGAAGGGGTTAAGAACTAATAGTGAACTCTTTTTGTCAATGGGTTTTGAGTCTTCTAAGCGGGCTTTTTCATGGGGGAAGTGACGGGTTTGCGTAAGGATGATCAGACGAATTTTCGCTTGGCGGAGCTCATCATGTGATAGCGGGGATGATGCGCGGTCAGAAGCTCCTGTCCCTTTGTCGTTTAGTCGTCTGATGAACTTGAAGACGTAAGCCATCACTCTCAAGGCTCGAGAGAAAGAGGAAAACCTGTCCAGAATGTCGGGGTCTTCTTCGGTAGTGAGGAGTGCCTCCACTCTTCGTACTTCCGGGGGGTTGACCTTGCGGACTGGGGGTTTTGGCCATCCTTCGGGGGGCTTGGATAGCCACTCAGGACCATTCCACCATAACGACGACGCTGCTAAGTCTAGTGGCTTGCAACCCCTTGTGCCCATATCTGCGGGGTTGTCGCTGCTGCATACATGTCGCCAGGTGGCGTTTCCGACGAGTTCCAAGATCTCCGCGGTGCGATTAGAGACGAACGTTTTCCAAGAGTGGGGTGGCTTTTCCAGCCACGCCAATACAATTTCAGAGTCAGACCATAGTACCAGTTTTCTTTTAGAGAGGTCGAGATGGGACTGAATAGCTGCGACAAGTTTGGCTAAGAGAAGAGCTCCGCAGAGCTCAAGCCGGGGTAAGCTAGTTGTTCGAAGGGGTGCTACCTTGCCTTTGGAAACCAGAAGGTGAGAAGAGATACTGGAACCATGAGTAGTTCGAACATATACGTTAGCACAATATGCCTTTTCTGAGGCGTCGCAGAATCCATGGAGTTCAACATGCTGGTCGGGAACAAAGTTTACCCATCGGGGTATTTGAATGGTCGAGATTGTGTGGAGATTTTGTGCGAACTGAGACCATTTAACAAGACGGAGGGGCTTGACTTTTTCGTCCCAGTCAGTTCCGTCGATCCAGAGCTCTTGTAAGAGAATCTTTGCCTGGATCATTATCGGCGTAAGCCACCCTGCGGGGTCAAAAAGTTTCGCGACAGAGGAGAGAATCTGTCGTTTAGTGCTAGCAGATAAGGCTGGGATGGAGTCGATCGTATAGGAAAACGTGTCTGTGAGCGCGTTCCATTGGATCCCTAGAGTCTTTGTGGTACTTGCCTTTTCGAACTCGAGAAAATTAGTATCGAGCAAGTCCTCTTTCCTTATATTTTTGAGAATTTCTGGGTGGTTCGCTGTTATTTTCTTTAAGGGAAAGCCTGCCGAGTTTAGAGCCTGAATGACTTGGGTGAGAGATTGAGTGGCGATTGTCAGATCGTGGCTGCCAGAGAGTATGTCATCCACATACGTCTCTTTATTCAGAATGTGGGCGGCCATTGGGTAGTTGGTTTTTTCATCTTGTGCTACTTGGTGAAGTGTGCGAATGGCGAGGTAGGGCGCACAGTTTGCACCGAATGTGACCGTTTTTAATTTATAATCTTGAATGGGACTGGTTGTCGGTGAACGAAAGATTATTCTTTGAAAGTCCTGGTCTTCGGGATGTAGCAGTATTTGTCGGTACATCTTTTCGACATCACCATTAAATACAAATTTATACATTCGCCACTTGAGGATGAGAAGCATCAAATCAGGCTGGAGAGTTGGTCCGGTATATAATACATCGTTAAGAGAGTAACCGGATCCCGAAATCTTTGATGCATTAAAGACAACTCGTACCTTTGTCGTTCGTTTTTCGGGCTTAATGACCGCATGGTGAGGGAGA
>NW_016158907.1:16935-19525 GCF_001687245.7 Rhagoletis zephyria | reverse complement strand
TCCGATTTCGCCCATTTTCAATACCATCCGTCCCTACGCCCGAAAGAAGTTCACGTCCAAGTTTCTGTTAAGATATCTCTAATTTTTACTCGAGTTATCGTGTGCACAGACGGGCGGACGGACGGACGGACGCCATATAACGGTAATTTTCAGAAATACGAAAACTGCGATATTTTAGTAACTACTAAAGATTATTCACTCAAAATTGATATTTATAATAATTTTGAGACAAAAAATAAGAAAATTATACATTTTTGAAAAATGGGCTTAGCCACGCCCACTTATGGTTACATGTGTATATCTTGGCAACCGCTGTACCGATTTCTTCCAAACTTGGCACAATTGTTGGCTTTGGTACAGCATACCAAATGGCCAAAAATTTAAAAAATCGGACAATAACCACACCCACATTCCATATAGGGGTAATTTAGAGAAATACGAAATCTTCGATAAATCAGTAAATATTAAAGCTAATTTATTCAAAATTGACGCTTGCAACCATCATTTACCAAAAGGTACGTTTATGGTAAAATTTTGGAAAATGGGCGTGGCACCGCCCACTTATGATCACATATATGTATCTCGGTAACCGTTCTACCTATTTGTACCAAACTCGGTATGGTTATTGTGCTTGCCACATAAAAGCAAAGCGTTGAAAATTGGTGAAATCGGCCTAATATTACGGCCGCTTTTCATATAACAATAAATTTCCGAAATGCTTGAAATTTCAATATTTCGAAATTTAAGGACGCTAACTTACTCAAAATTGATACACCCCGGCTTACCATGTAGCGGTAGCTTGCGGAAAGGTGAAAAACATATAATTAATACTTGCGCCGGGTATTTAATGTTCGGCTTCGCCCGAACTTAGACTTTCTTACTTGTTTATTTTGAAATCAAAAAATATTTAGAGGTCGCTCAAAGGGCTCGTAGTTTTGCGTGAGTTTTTATATAGGAAAAATAGATTTTGTCGTAGAAATGGTATAGAATTCTTGAAAGTCAATATTTTTCGATCGGAAAACTCTGGTTCTCTTCAGGAGACTTTCAAAAATAATAATAAATTGTCTATTTAACCATTTTTTAATACTAACGATTTTTATTGGTCGCCCCATTGCAATTTTCGGGGTTTTTGTGGGTTTTCGGCGGACCTATAAATTATAGTTGCAATCAACAAAAAGTTATTTTTGCCCCTTTTAAAATACATGGAAACTTTTAGGCGCTTTGAGCGACCTCTAAATATTTTTTGATTTCAAAATAAAAAGATTAGGGTATATTTTTGTCGGTATAGAACAATAATGGGGGGTGAGCGCACAAAAATTGCGACTTTACTTTTTCACATGCATTTTGGGCCAACCCTAGTGTACGCTCATGTTAAAATGAATAACATTTTAATTTTTTATGAACTATATATATTATATACTAAAATATTGTTAAAAATAAGCACACTGACCTTTTAAAGTAGCATCTGTTATTTACATTCATAATTTCGCTTTGAATAAAAGTGTACTGAAAAGTACTGATTTTTTTAGCATGAAAAAGTCTAAAGTACTGATTTCCAGCATAAAAAATCTGGCAACCCTAAGGTGGTCCCATATTATGCAGTGGTGGATCAGAACTGGTTCCATGTTATGCAGCGTTGGACCAGAGGTGGTCAGGTCCAATAACATCGCAATGTTAATGTTACCATATTTTTTCCATATATTTGGACCATTTTAGTTACTAGTGTTGGTTACAAGGTAGCGTGGTCCCGTACTAGTGTTTAACCTAGTCCCACTTTTTGCAGGGAACAGTCGACTTTATTTCGTCTACGAAAATGCCGCAATAGTTTTGGAGTCTAATGAAAATGCATTTCCCAAGCATACATACATATGTATATCTATCTATATGTACATACATGCTACATTAATTGACACATATATGCAAATGTACATATGTACAACTCACGGCAGCATACATACACACATACATAATTACACGTACATATACTCAAATTCAGCAATAACTCATTCATAAACGCATTCGCATATTTCTCAAGGTCAAGATCATTCCATTCATAAATACTACAGCAGCACATCTCCCCGCAAATGCATCCCCTCAAGCGCACCTTTGTCAATCCGACACAAAAATTCTAAAATGTAAAATTGAAGAAATCTCGGCCAGCCAAGTGAAAAGTTGCAATTATTTCTCTATATCCAGTAAAACACTCAATTTCTCTGTTCCCTTCCAATATTTCAACCACAAACTAGTATTTTAAGGCGTAATTTTAATAAACTTTAGATAAAACTGTACGTTTTCTGCAGGAAAATACATTAATTTTCGTCAATGTTACTGTGGCTTGTTAACCTTTTATTTTTAATATTTTTATTGAGCTTTGTACCACGATTGTTTATTAGGAAAAATTGAAAAAGCAACAAAGTTTAAGCGGTAGAGTAAGTTATAGCACTATTTCGGAGATCACCACATCCCCTCATCAGACTTCTTTTTTCTAGACTTCAGCAGGGATCGAACCTGCGTATTCGATGTTCAAAGTCAGAAGCGTTAACCACTGAGCTATGTACATCCCGTAAACTCTTGTTGCTAATTCATTTTC
>NW_016158907.1:11311-16042 GCF_001687245.7 Rhagoletis zephyria | reverse complement strand
TAGCTCAGTGGTTAACGCTTCTGACTTTGAACATCGAATACGCAGGTTCGATCCCTGTTGAAGTCTAGAAAAAAGAAGTCTGATGAAGAGATGTGGTGATCTCCGAAATAGTGCTATAACTTACTTCTACCGCTTAGACTTTGTTGCTTTTTCAATTTTTCCTAATAAACAATCGTGGTACAAAGCGCAATAAAAATATTAAAAATACATTAATTTTTTTTTAATGATATCAAAACTTCTAAAATCACAAACATATCGCTACCTTAATATAGAAAGGCCCTATCTGACATCGTCGCTGATATACAAAAAGCCGTAACTAACTAAAAATCGAAAATTTACGTTTTAATTGATTATGATGCATTTGATCGCATTATGTGGCCCCAAATCGTTTTATGCAATAAAAGATTTTAGTTAGTTACGGCTTTGTGCATTTCTATATTAAGGCAACGATATGTGGTTTTATCAGAAGTTCACAAATGTAACGTGGCAACTTAGCTCGTTTTCACATTTTTCGGTCCGAAATTGTAAAATTTTTCTCCATGACGCGCCACAATTTTTGTACAGGTGGGTCAATGTGCCTTGAACACCATGTATATATGTATATACAAAGAAATTATTTTATTCATTTTTTAATATTTAATTTTCTATACTTCAAAGCGTTTATAAAAATATATTTACATATATGCACGGACGATTTTTAATATTTGTCATCCGTAAGCAAATCTTTAGTACCATAAAAGATTCAAACACATCAAAGCACAAGCAATGCAATGTCCAAGCTAGTGCTACTTCACTGTACATGTGTATATGAATGTAAGCATGTATGCGTGTAAAAAATGTCAATTCCAGATTGTGTTTAACCCATTTTAGCGGACATAGTTTTTTTGGCTCCAGCTGTTAATAACACACTATTTTACAACGCTTTTTATGTTTAATCTTTATGAAAGTTACATGTGTCGTCGAGAACATGGTTACATGCAGAATTTTAAATTAATTAATATTATTCTCCATACAAAATGTATGAGTGTTGCTTTATTAAATGCAAACTTATGCGAAAATCTAAATATTTCGTAAACGTAGGGTTAATATTTTCGCGCACGTGCCAATCTGGTGTCGATTCGCAGAAATTGAATAATTTGTGTTGATGGGAGCGGCGAAAATAATTTTAATGAAATTAATTTTATAAACGCATTTGTACTATATATATAATATTAAGTTTATTATTTAATGTCAGTATTTTGATAACAAGCCATAATTTATTAGACCCACATACGTACATACAAAGGCAATCAAAAGTGATTGCATAGTTCTTTTTTGTCTAACCTAAATTTTTAGAAAGTTTTGGCTACGCAGATAGATTGGTTATGTATGTAATTTTAGCGGATAAAAAATCGCATTAATTTTTAATGAACTTTTTTCCGACGTGTTTTGCGGTTTTATGCGTATAACAGGTGTAATTGATAAAATATAGTACTTATTTTTTTTTATTTTGTTAGCAAACGGTCTTGCGCATTTTATTCTACAAGAAATTCGCTTTTATGTATATGGTAAAAAGTACAAGCCGTCTGTAATAAAAAATCATTAAAAAGCGACGCGATTTTTTAGCCGCTTAAAACTTGCACTTGCTTTTCTACCGATCTATCGTTCTAAAAACTCAGATTAAAAAGTTAAAACTTTAGACGAAAATTTGTTGAATTTTTCTAAGTTTTGTATAAAGTTTGACTTATGTGGTTTTGATTAAAGCATGAACCATATTTTTATAAAAAAAAAAATAAGGAACAAATTTTAACCGCGGGCAGCATTTGTTTATTTGCATATGTGCATACATATAAATGCATCTACATAGGTATGTATATGTATTTACAAACATTTTTATGCGCTTGTCTTTTAGCGTGTTTAAAATTTGTTTAATAAAGAATTTACTAATTGTTGACGAAAATATGGTTTACAAAATTTTCGCAAATTTATAGGTATTAAATATTGGAATTCTTATAAAAATAACGTTTTCCCAAAATTTATGCAGACATTTTTTGAAATAATTAAAAAGGTTTTCGATTTAAATCAATGAAAGGGTCATTAAAATAACTATCAAATTCATTTTGTTGATAGATATAAACGTGCGCAAAAATAAATAACATTTCACAATTGCTAATTTATTCGAATTCTGTTATTTTGGCCCGCTCTGCGCTCACGCTGTTAAAAAAATGGCGAACTTCTAAAACAATCGATGTTAAAAATTTAACGTGGTGAACTTCTAGAGCATTTCTGATCTATTACAAAATACCAACGAGTAGCGTGTTGCTGCTTCTCTGTATTAACGTTCTCTGTCTGTGGTTTTGTCGTTGCCCTTGCTTTTGTTTCTGCCCTTGCTTTTGTTTCTGCCCTTGTATCTTGCTCTCTGTATTTTCATTACCCACTCCACAGCGTTAAAAGTTCAATGCAGGTGCCCCTATCTATGCACGCATACGCATACGCATATGCATACGCATACGCATACGCAAAAATTAAGGTTTATTTTCTGAGCACAAAATAAAACTCAAGAAATAACGATTATTTTCCGGGCAAAAAATAAAACTTAAAACGTAACCATAATTTTACGAGCAAAAAATAAAACTTAAAACGTAACGATTATTTTCCGAGCAAAAAATTGAACCCAAAAAATAATCGTTACGTTTTGAGCAAAACATAAATGTTTAAGCCACCGGTTAAATCTAATTTAGCGGCCGTGCGTGCATCCTTTGACCGTAGCGGTGTCGAGGCGACTCCGAAACTGATTCCCGAGCGCGCACGGCCGCCTACCATCATCGTGCCAAGTTAGTTGACGTGTAGTTCAGCTATTATCGTTAGGGATGCAAATTTTGGAGAGTACCATCGATACATCGATGTTTCGATACATCGTAAAAATTAACATCGATGCTAAAATACATCGCCAGAAAAACATCGATATATCGATGGTTTCCGATGTTTCAAAAGTTGCTAGGTTGTAGTCACATTAAATTTGAATTCAAACTCTCTGTAATTCAATAGAAAAATACTTACATACATATGGATGTACTTCCCTGTATTTATTTACCTTTCCTTTACTCTTCCTATAATTAGAATAGAAATGCATGCTTTCGTACGCATAGTTGCCAACTTAGTGCTTTAAGCACTAGATTTAGTGCTTTTTGAAAATTAGAACGCCAAAAAAAATGGTTTAGTGCCTAGTGCCCTTTTTAGTGCTTTTTTCTGCACTAAAATTTCTGAATTTACAAGAATCTACAAATCTAAATGCACTAAAATGCAAACCATGATTGATAAAAGGACGAAGTTGCAAACCCACGTTCTTGCGTTCTTGTTAAATTGTATTCGCGTTGAAAATGCTAGCACGCAGATAAGTTAAGTGTTTATTTTTTTCTTTTCTTGATTATTGATTGATTACACAGTCTGAAAAATTTTAACTTTTTTTGCCACCTGAGTTCATCGGTTTTTAGATTTTTCGGTGCTGAATCCAAATCTGGCTGCAGAATTTCTCTACCACGTCTGAATTTTGAGATATCCTAACCTCTAAGTGTAAAAACACAGTTTATTATAAAACAACAATTTTTTCGCTCATTTCTACTTAGGGTATCATTAAGTATTACTCTTCCCCTTCAAAGTTCAATTTCGTTTGTTGCGATTCGATTGTTCTTTCTCCAGATGTACCAATTTTAATGTGCAGTGCTTCGGTATTACTTCGTTAGCATAAATGTGTATTTATTTATACATGTAAATATTGTTTATTTTTTTACTTTTGTTTACCACAAACTGTTATAAAATAAGGTATCCTTTGATTAAAAAAAAAGGCGTGAGTACTAGGTACTCATGAAATTTGATGTGTATACATATGCGAACGGCAAAGCATAAAAGTACGTTTACATATAAATATAATCTCATTCAAAGCTCGTTAGCTGTCAAATTGGTTGTGCTTGTTATTCACACAACTCGAGGAAAAGTTAAACTTCTTCTCTGTGCCACCGTGGTCACTTTTTTTTTTGCAACACATATTAGGCCATTTAAATATATTTTAACCGAATATTTTATTAAAAATACCTTTACAAACCTATTTTCCTTACTAGCGTCAATTTTTGTTTACTTTAACATTTGACATTCCTCCTCTTCTTCGCAAGTATAATCGATAAAACTGGGTTGGACACCAAAAAGTTACCGGTTTAATCTGAGATATTTTTAGTTATAATTTTGCATGGCTAATCTCTTTTTCTAATAACAGATTAGGGAGTCAAGCTCGAAAATTAGGATAATATTTTTATATATAAAGGCGATTCAGTTACACACATACAAATGTAGGTTAGGTTAGAAATTAAATATTAATTTCACTTAATTTTATTCATTTTGCTGATTTAATTTTTTTATTCATTTTCATTTTTAATTCTTTTAATACATGACATTATCGGTATGATTGATAAAATATACTTGTATATAAATGACCAGAAAATGTTGCCGATATTTACAAAGTGGACTGTAACTATGGAGTGACGTTGATTACACCGAGACAATGGAAACACAAGTTCACTGCTTGGCTGATAATACGGAACTGAATTTATTGTAACAGACTAGAAAGGGAGAAATAAACAGAGTACTTCATATAAAGGACAGTGATGTTAAAATGGAACATTTAATGGGAATAAAACGTTGAATAATGCATAAGTTTAGACATATCATAAAACCAGAACACTTGTACATATACACTTT
>NW_016158907.1:0-2413 GCF_001687245.7 Rhagoletis zephyria | reverse complement strand
ACTTGTGACTCAAGGGCGTTAAAATGTCTTGGAAACACCGCATATAGGTAGATTTTCAAGTTTTTTGCGGCAAAAAATATTTTATTGCCTCTATCTACTCAAAATTGTTTAACAAACGTAAAATTGAAATAATTTGTATTACAGATAGGTTATATTAATAAAATATATATATTAGCCAATAATTTACTATTTAAATATATTGACTACCTTTATTTATAAAATGTGTGTACACTATCATTGGTTAATTAGTTTTCGCTTTCAGAATCTTCGCTGGTCTCAAACTATTCCTTTGTCACATCTTTGACAACGGATTTAGAGGGTATTAGCACCTTTATTGTGTCTGGGGAAACGATTTGATATTTTTTTCTTTTTTTGGTCATGAACCGAAATACTGCTTAAAACCGAGTCCGAGCTCATCAACAGCCGGTTATATATGTCACGGTTACATACTACACGAGAAAACTTCCGGGAATAATTTTCTCGGTAGTGTTTGTTGTGGGCCTCTTGAGCCTCCCCAATAATTGTCCTATTGTTAATAAGGAATTAGTATCTTGTGCATTGTGGGTGTCATAGGATGCCATGCCGTCGTCGATTCGCCACTTCTCGCTCGCTATGTTTGAGTCCGGTCGCTTAACGAAAAATTTTGCATGTGAAAGCAACAACAAAGTTAGCTAGCACAGATAGACGATAGCAAGTTTGGTTGTACCTCATTGAGTTCGTTCGTTTCGCCACTTGCTAACTGATGGCGAATCGATGACGGCTAATAATCAATTGAAGCGCATTTCCTCTTACTATGCATATGCCTAAATGTATGCAACCATTTGGCAAGCGAACACAGGGTGCTTCTAATAAAAATAAAAATTTTATTCTGCAATACACATGTTAAGCCCTTCGAAATTTTGTGCTGGGATATGCGTTACAGCTTCGCAAATTTTACCCCTACCTGTTATATCTACTTTATTATTATATACTTGTTCATTTGGTATACATTTGTAAACTTCATCTTGGAAATGTTTGTTCTAAAAAAACTTTCTTGAAAATAATAATTGATAGACTGAATTCATGGAATAAGGATCTTTTAATTGGCGACGAGAGTTAAAATGGAAAATTTTCTTGCGAATCTGTTGGCGAGGCAACAGGAATGGTCACAGCAAATATTGGCTCAGCAGCAGCAATTTTTTGCACAAATGACGAATCGTCATGAAGGCAGCCCATTGTCGGGCGTTTCGACTGCAGCATTTTCAGCAGCAGTACCAAGGTTTCATAGTTTTGATGAGGAGAAGCACAATTTTGCATCTTACAAAACGCAATTGGACGAGCATTTCTAGGCTTATGGCGTAGAAGATGTGGAGAAAAAACGGTCGTTTTTACTATCATGGATAGGGGACGATGCATTCAGGCTACTGCAAAAGTTGGTTGGCAAGCACGCAATTCAGTCTTTGTCGTACGAAGAAATTGTGGCAAAATTCGAAGTACATTTCAAAACCAAGACACACATTATTAAGACAAGGCATGATTTTTACAAAAGACAGAAGCGTGAAGGTGAAACTTATAAACAATGGGACACAGAGCTTCAAAGTATGGCACAAAATTGCAATTTTGTTTGCAAGAATGATCAGTGTGGTAGTGAGTATGTAGATGAGTTAATAAGAGACTTGTTAATTTTGTATTCACCTGATGAACCGGTACGTGGAGCATCGTTACACAAAGAAAATCCTACTCTAGAAGAAGTGATGCAGATTGCTGAAACTTTTGAGTCAACGCAGGCTACAATGAAGAGCATCAAGGACATTAACAACAAGGAGGTCGATATTTTTGCAATGCAAAAACGTCGTTAGTATAGCGAACAGCAACGTAAAAAGGACTTAAATAATCGAGAGTCGCAGTTACCAGCGTGTAATGGGTGTTTTAAGAAGCACAAGAAGTCGGACTGTAAATATTTGAAGGTAAAGTGCTACAAATGTGGGCGTATTGAACACATCGCAACTGTATGTAAGTCCGTTCCGAATTTTAAACATAAACAAGTATATAATAATAAAGTAGATATAACAATTCCTCTCCGTCAATTGAATAGCTACGCCACGAAGAAATTTGGCTTTCGTCGGTTTCGCTCAGATCTTAGCGGAATTTCTGTTAAGCAACGCCTTTTTGGACTTGGCAGAAAAGGTGGAGATAGCTCTCTGGTCCTTGATCTGAACGCGGAATTTGCAGCTGTTGACGTTGAAAAATCTTCATTCCGTGTTGTATAACCAATATCAATATTAGATTTGTGAAAAATACTATCTGCTAACTGCGAAGCATTTAAGTAGGTTCTAGCTTGTGATTGATGAGAATTAGAATTTAAATGAATTTGATTTTGATGCCTTTTAATTACACTGGTCTACAAATTTCAACTTTTTTTCTGCGAATAAGA
>NW_016158906.1:87170-104942 GCF_001687245.7 Rhagoletis zephyria | reverse complement strand
CATCGACATGAGATAGAATCCATCAGACTAAATAGATTTTCATTAATACGTGGTTATTTTCATCGGGAAAACTACGTCCCCAATTCAATATTTGGTTAATTTTGTTTTTTTTTAATTTGCCACTTTTGCTATTTTTCGACACCTCAAAAAGTTTTTCGCTGAAAAACTGAGCGTTCTAGAAAAATTTTGTAAATGCACTTCAAATAATTAGCATCAAAAATTCTATAAGATGAGATCGGTCCCGTTTTTGAGATAAAATACGATCAAATTTTGTTGAACCGTGTTATTTTTAAATTTTAAGTTCAAGAATAATGCATTTGAATGTATATATGTATGTATGTAGATATGGACCCTATGTATGTATCTATGTGTATCCGTACTTAACAAACCTAGCTAAACACGGCCATCACGAACTCACTGATTTATTACCAATGTTTTGTGGTTCCAATTAACATCGTGACTTTTTATTGACCTGGTATATCCGCGCTGCTTACGCAAATCACTCAAAAGGACATTGCCGACAGGATTATGCGCAAAGTTGAATAGCCTATTTGGGAATTGCGGCGCAAAGAAGAAGTTTAATAAACTCATTTTCAACGTGCCAGCAGTTATTGCACCTCGTTTTTGGGTGTTAGACAATATCCAGCATACTGTACATAAATATGCATGCACCAACACGAGTGCATTAGCGTGCGATATATAAGTTTATTTATCCTCCCAGAAGGAAATGTTGTCTGCAATTTAATGTTGGCCAGTGGTGTTAAAAATACCTGTAAAATAATATTTAAATGCAAAATACCAATACATCACACAAAAAGTATCTCAAATACAAATACAAGCTAGTTTTACAAAAATTTATATAATTGCAAAATACCAACCCTGCAAAAAATGGGACTAATCCAGGATGACCCCGGGAGCAATCGCAAAGGAGCATGCGACTAATACCACTTTTGATCTCTTTATATGGAATGAACTGATCGCTTTTGTTCGAGCATGTCCTATGAAGAGACTAATTGTACACCTTTATACCCAAACGGGTATAAAAAGCGACTAGTCACTTTTAAAAAATAAAAATAAAAATTTGAGCCAGCTGAGATTCGAACCGTGGTGCTCTGTTTTGTTAGGCGAATACTCTCTCTGTGTGCCAACGCCGCACATGAAATTTCATTGACTAAGTGCGTACATATCATTAAATCGTTAATAGTACCCGTTAGAGATGAGTTGGGGACTAATTGATCTCCAATTATACCCATAAGGGATGAGTCGAGACTAATTGACCTCCATTAGTACCCCTATGAGACTAGTTGGGACTAATCAATGGCCAATTGTACCCGATTGAGAGTAATCTCGGAATATTCTCTTTAGAGATTAGTCGCACAATTTTTTGCAGGGAAATTCCTATTTTGAAAATACAAATACATTTGAAAATCACACCTACATAAATACGTACAAAACGTCGTAACCAGAGCTGTTAAATTTCCATTGCTATTAGTAATAATTAATTTTGTGCATTCTTAATTTTAATGATTATTTTAATTTTATTACATGACCCAGTAATTAATAATTAAAAGTAATCAGAAATATTTAAGTAATTGGAAATAATCAAATAATCAAAATTAATCAAATTATTATTTTTAATTGTTTGATTATTTTTAATTACTTAATTTTTTTTTTAATTATGGCTTTATTACTTTTTACTATTTTTCCGAATAGATAAAGCGGTATTTGGCAGGCATATTTTTATAAGTTAAAATTAAATAACTGAATTCAAATTCACTGTACGTATAAGTACTTGTAATGTAGTTTACAAATAAGGGCTAATTTCTTACAGACATGGTCAACTGTCTTCGCTATTCATTAGTACCTTCAGAATGAATTTTGTAGAGCAAACATTGGAGCAGATCTAACGTATAGACATATGTAGGTATGAGTATTATTGTAATGTATTATTGCCAAATTGAAATAAATCATAAAATTGAAAACAAAACCAAAAGTAATTAAAAATAATCAAATGTATATTAATCATAAAATTAAAAAAATCTAAAATAATTGAAAACAACCAAATAATTATATTAATCATGCAATTTCAAAAATCAAAAATAATTGCAAATAATCAAAAAATAACAAAAAAATCATGCAATTAAAATTAATAATTTTTTTTCTTAAGTAATTAATTATTAAAATGCAAATATCTGCATTTAATCAATAAACAGTTACCCAAAAAAACATGCTTTAATTATTAATCATTATGATTATTAATCATTATTTAAAAGGACTGGTTTAATGGCGGTGTTGTAGAGGAAAACTTTATGATAGGACGCATAAGACATTTTTTCTCATCTTCACGATTGGGTATATTTGCATATAACTGCGAGTACATACATACATACAAATGTTTTTATGTTCAATGACTTTTTGCCTATTTATTGCAGGCAGTGCAAAAACTTATCTATCATTTGGTCGTCTGAAGCTATTTCGCGGCTGTCAGAACCAGGCTGGTTGGTTTGTACAAATTTGAACAAATGACAACGTTAGTCGTATATATTGTACGTACATAAATACCGAAATACATCTACGTAAACTTAAATGTGTGTGTTGGTGCGATTTTTGATCCTTTTAGAGTTCAATGTTTGCATTAGTGACACCTATTGTAGGTACTTAGTTATTTTGGTAGATTATACTACGTAAGTATAAATTGTGTCATTGGCGTAAATTGCTCTAGGTCATTTGGGGAGTGAACTGTTCGACCACGAGTAAAGCCTTACAATCTGAAACTAGCTAAAAATAAGAATTTTATTCCTAAACATATCTAAAAAAATTTGTTTTTATTTTTTCATTTTTTAACCCAAAATTGGAAATGATGGATGTTATTTGCGCGAAATGCATACAGCTCTGTTATAAAGGAAATCGAGTATCCGCGGTTTTTTTTTAAATTCAAGTGCAATGATGTATTTGCGGTGAAGCTAATCCCTTAAAGCGGTTCTTTAAAAAGAAAAGAGAGAGACGTCAAAATTTTGCATTCAAATGCTTCTAATGTAAGGACTTAGTTAAAAAAAATGGGAATGACTTCTCTGATTTTGTTGCTTTCGATAGTATTCGTCCGTTTCAACCATGAAAAGGTTCGTTCTATAGTAGAAGTGAACTCAATAAGCGAAGCTAAAATCTTCAGCAACACATTGATATTTGATGCTGCCTTGGAAGTCAGATACCTTCTCCACACTCCCAACTCAGCAATATTGTTCATAAAACTCACAAGTTTTGATGAATTATTCAGTTACTTTGTCAACTTCAGACGACTTTTGCTTGGACACCGCCATGAATCCCTTAATAATGTATTAGATATTGGCAAATCTTTCTTCGAGATCTGGGATATTTAAGTCCACAAATTGAATAAATACGGGCACACGGAGGTAGACTTCTGTACCATCTACTTGATAATTTACACGATTCGTCTGTCTACTTATTATTCTGTTATATATAACCTCAGTTATCGACAAGTAATTTTTAAGCAAAAAAAAATCGACTTCGATTCCCATATAAAAATTTAATAGTAGGGTTAATTTCTCCAAGACTTAATGATCGGATCTAAACCAACTTCGTATGGGACCACCCTTGAGGCTACACCCTTCCGATAGAAAAAGAATTATCGTAATCGGTTAACGTGGTCCAAAGTTATGCGGTTACATACATAACAACAAAAAAAATTATATTCCGACGATTTGATAATACTTGCTACAGAAAGTTTTCTCTCAGGAGTACTAGTGTTCTCCTCATCCGTGGGTACTTGGGTGTAATTGCCAGAGTCCTGTTACCCCGCAATGACTAATTAAAATCAGACCGCGCTACTGACTGGAGTAGGTACACCGTTAAAAGACATACAAACGTAGGGCCATTCAGTTCGCAAGTTGGGTACGAGTAAAGGCTGGACTTACGGATTTGATTTATCTTGCCTTTTTTATAGGTTTTTATGTCCTAAGAATCCGTTCCCGGCTTATTAAAAATTGGCAGGCCAATTCTTTTAATTTGACATCTGATCTCGAACGAACGGTGCGGATGTGATGCCAGCGTTTATTAAATAATTGTAATTTAACTGTTCGACAGGTGGCAACTATTTTCGCCAAATTAAAACCATCGACTGGCCAAGCGATTTAACTTGACACCCCAAAATTATTTGTCGGGGATCCCCTTTTTTAATTGTGTGAAACGTAAAAAAACAAAACAAGAATGTGGTGCTTGTCTCCCAAAAGAATTACAAAATTTTGTCAATTTTATAACTCCTAGTCCTAAATTTGCTATTTTGTATGCCAAATTTTTTTGGTCTTAAAGTTTTTTTTAAACTCTGAATAACAGAGCAACTCCTTATCCGATCTAAATTTTAATGATAAAGATTAACCGTTTCACTTTCCTTTAATTTTCTTTTCGAAAACCCAACTTTGTTAGGCCAGATAATTTACAAACGAATTTTGGCAACAAAGAATTGTTAAATATGAAAAAATTTACATTTTCATAAAAAAAATTAGTATGAGGTTTTTTTTGGAAAAATATTGTACATAGTACGTTTGTACTGCATTCCTGAATATCGAATTTTATAAAACTGTCCATAGTAAACCCTGAACATATGTATGTATGACATTATTTTGGAGACTTGTCATTTAAAAATTTGTATTACATATCAAAAATTACAAATAGAAATAGTTGAAAGAAAAATTCTGTTGCAAAATACTTTTACGATTCAATTTAACATCATTTCTGCTGTTGCAAATCACTTAAAAATAATGAATCCATTTTAAATTTTACTTTTAAAAAAAGTGCTAAAATTCCGCAGAACTTATTTATTTAAATAAATTCATCGAACCAAAACCAAATCGTGTTAATAATTTGGCAATACCAAATTTAATACAACAAAATTTTTTAATGGCTTGCACGTAAATTTGTGTGTTTTAGTGCTGCATAAAACGAAATTTTTCAATACCTTGCTTAAAGTTGTAATTGCAAAAGATTTGGATCCCAATTTTTTCTGGTAAAAAAGGAAAATAAAAAAATCATTGTAAATTAGTCATTTAAAATGGACCATGGACTCACCAGAACCCGCTAAGACGCATTACGTGCGTTGTTTAAAATGCAACAAAATTCTAGACTGCTCTCGCTACGACACCAACGCTCTACTCGAACATATTCGCACCGATCATCCCGAACTTGAAGTCGTTAATAACGGCAGCAACGGCATGCCACGCAACGGCAACACGGCCATGCGTGAAGCAGCTAACAACATAGTTGTGCCACACGAAACGATCGATGACAATGCCGCCACATTCCAGCCGACAATGTTGGAACGCACCGCTGGCAGCCAGTCCGAGGAGTTTGAGCGCTTTCAGCCCCGCTCCACTTCATCACGCGAACATATGCACATACGCTCACAACGTGGTAAGTTAATCGACCGTTTGACCGCATCTTTAGCGTTCGCTCTCATTTCAACATAATCAACTAAAGGTATCTTTAAAATGCCAGTTGACAGCCGAGACAAAATGGAAATGCCCAACTGTGATCTACGTGATGACCGCAGCAACGACGGAAGCACTGTCCATACGCGCCGCTACCAAGTGCACACGCCTTCGTCGCATTTTAATTACAATGAGAAACCCAAACGCAGCCTCTACCGCACTTCGATCGAAAAGTGGCGGCCCGCCACCGGTACTATCTACTGTCCAAAATGCGGTGCCAATCGTCGGCCGCTGATACGCACACAAACCGAACGCAGCTCCAACAATTCCTGCTGCGCCGTTTGCATACTCGGCTGTTGGCCGTTCTGCTTCCTGCCCTTTCTACTGCCCAATGACAACAAGGAGTACCTTCATTGCTCCAACTGTAAGACCTTCCTGGGGCTGTACGATCGCGCCAATAATTGTGTGAAGCCAAATCGGGAGTATTGTCAAACGGAGGAGACGTTGATTAAAGAGACGGATATGCGTGCGACGGGCGGGGAATGTAAGGAGAAGCGGAGTTGTCGGTGTGCTTGAAGAGTGGAAACTTTTAGCTGTACCGTTTTTCCATATGTTAGCTTTTGCGTTAATCATGTCGTATAGCAGCGGAAAGCTTGTGTGTATGCTTTTGTGTATGTAGCTCTTTCCCTACACATTTTACTTCCTCTTTCTAATGCTTTTGACATTGAAAACTATTTTATGTACTTGTTTGGATTATATTCGTGCACGAACCATTTCGAAAGTGTTTTAGCTTTAAAGCTTTGCTGTAATACTAACGCTTTTGTGCTTTTTGGTGATGCAAAACTTTACACACATACATACATACATATATATTTACGAAAGCTTTGTGTGCTTGGTATAAATAAAGGTATAATTTCTTTATCCACTTATGGTGTGCGAATTTTTGCCCAAATTGCGAAGAACTAAGGGCAAAACCGAAAGAATTTTGTTGTTAAATAGTAACAAGAAAATTTGTACAGCGACCTTTCAACCTTTCATTAGCACCACAAGGTAGGGCAGGATATTAATAAATGAACAATGTTGAAAAACGTGCCACATGTCTTGTAAGAGTGACCAGAAATTGGCAGTTTTCTAGGGCTCTGTACCATGATTTCGTATTTTGGAATAGTTTAAACCATGTTTCGATTTTCAAAAATTATAAAGCATTAGTGCAAAAAAGGCTAAGGAAGCAACCTTATATAATGATAATTTTTTTAATTTAAAATCATGCATAGATAGCATGTAGTTAGTTTGGGGAACCTAAAAGTTGCAGTTCGGACGTTCCTAAAATGTACCTCATATTAAAGATAGCTTGCAATCAGCCGCAGGCCCTTTGGCGTAACCCAGGGTGCATCACGCGGAGGCGACCTGCTCTACACTCCTGCTCACTTATTAATCCTTCCAAAAAATTGTTTATGGGTCGTTGGTAGAACAATACGCGTTCTTTCTCACCACTGAAATTTAGGTTTTAAAGCGTGAAAGCGTAGCAAACAATCAAACTCTTTTTCGGATTTATAATATTAGTAAGGATAGTTTGTATCTCAGTATATTTTCCACTACTCTTAGGACTTTAAACAACATAACCTTAGCTGCTGGAAAGTGCTAGTTTTGATGAAATTTTATTTTTTCAGGCCTACTAGCAATTGCATTTTCTTCGATTAATTCATTTGCATTTGATCTCGACCGAGACATACTTTTGTGATTTAGCTTCTGAATAGAGAAAGCTTGATTCATTACCTTCCAAATGGTACCTCACTTTTATAAATAGAGCAAGGAATATTGAACATCTAACGGAATTCTCTTGACCCAACTTTAATTTTTTATCGATTACTGCCCGCCCATAATTAAAAAATATATATATATTTTTAAATCCATTTCTGTCAGTGCATTTTTTGTGCATTTTAGCTTTTGTAGTTAGTTAAATATTTCATAAGTAAATAAGTTCTGGCGAATTTCTGTTCTGGGTATTTAATATTTCTCCAACCCACGCTATTTTTTGATACAAAAATTACATCGACGTCGTCAACCATGATGGGGCGAATAATATGCTGTTATATAATATGCAGTACCATCAAATGCCTTTTATTTTCGCCTATACCTACGGTGACTATCCGTCCTTTATTTTAAAGGGCAGTCCTTTATTTTAACCCCCTGTCCTTTATAATTTTTTTCAAAATAAAGGACAGGTCCTTTATTTCTTAAACTGTTTTTTAAATCAGCTCTGCATTCTTCATAAATAAATAAAAGAAATACATTTTTAAACACAGAATATGAAAAATAAAAATGTCCCTTACAAAATATAATGAAAACCTTCGCCAGTTTGTTTCGCCCCCACTTAAGGGTTTATATTTATTCGGTAATATTTATACAATCTATAAAGGAGGATCGTGTTGCGCGCTGAGTTTCCAGTTCCACTTTAAGAAAACAATAAACCCCCTGCTGCACAGTGCTTCAAAACTGGCATTTAGTGTTCGTAATTTGATTAAGTTTTATTTTTTTTTATGAAAGATTACAATATTTGCAAGAGACCAGTTGAGCCGGATGTATGACATTTTATTTGATTATATTAAATTTTTTAGTGCAAAATTCAGAAAAAGTAGCAATAAATGTCACATAACAAAAACTAGTTGAAAACAATTGTATGGTTCTCCCAAAACGAAAAAATTACACAAAAAAATTCTGAAATGTTATAAAAAATATTAACCAAAATAAATATTATTATTTTGGTTTTTAGTAAAAATTGGTTGAAAAATGAAGGCTCCGGTGAATTATGAACATTAAATTCCAATTTTGAACCACCGTGTGCTGACTTCGTCGCGCAGTATAAATTATGGAAAACGCATTTTCGCAGCAAAGGATGACGAAGTCCTTGAAAAGGATTTGGCTTCATTTTTCGCTACAGCAGGGGAACTTGTACAATTAAATAATATAATTAACTGGTAAATATTTGATTTAGATTATGATATGGATAAGGTACTTTTATCGTACAAGTTGTATGTACGTATTCACAAATCATTTTGAAAAAAAATGTCCTTTATTTTACGTTGGTTAATATGGTCACCGTACCTATACGACGTAGTTGCGTATGTAACGTGTACGCCCCAGTATAGCACCATTCGCAGTCATCTAAAATGTTTACTCGCACGCCTTAACTTAAAAGTCATATTATTTAAAAGTAATTAAATATTTGCGTGGGAGACTTTTACACAGTATTCTGTTTGTATATATATATTATTCTCTTAATGTACAATATAACAATTTCAGAATGAATTTCGAGTTTGCCAATAAAAATTTATAAAATGGAATTTTAGTTTCTCAAATCATAGTCATAAAATTATTAAAATTTAAGAATATCATAAAATTTCGAAAATTACAAAATAGCTGCGACAGATATGCTGACAACGAAAAACTGAGTTATTTCGGTACTTTTTCGCCTAAATAATATTTTTGAGGCTGATATTGTCCAATTACTTGATTTACTTTTTACTATACTTATTTCTGGAATGCCATTGACTGAAATAAACGCAAGAATAATGCTTTGGCGTTTTTTTTGCCGAGAGAAAGGAGTGGCACTGCAAAAAAAAACAACTCCTGGGATTTGCTCATATTGACTTCTTTGTGCGTTTTGAAATTTTTTTGTTTATGTCGCACGGCTTCGGCAGAGTTCGGGAGCATATTTGTTGACGGTAAGTTTTTGTATCATATACCATTTCTCTGGTATTTGTCCGGCATGGCATAATTTCATGAGGTCTGCTTTTTATTTATTTATTTATTTATTTATTTATTTGGTCTACAGAAAATATTTTTGATGCAAATATGAGGAGCATGTCCTCATGCGAACCATTTAGATTTACAGCCCGAGTTCGACGTCGGCATATTCCTGGTCTAACATTGATTTCTTAGTAACGACTGATTATAAGTTAAAATATGTAGATTTTTTTTGTCCCATTTGCTTCCATATAACGAATATACACAATTTATTTTTATATGGAAGAAAACCGTAACATCTTCGATAAAAAAAAAAAATCGGAAATTTTTAGCCATTCGAAACTTGTTTACTTTTATAACTACATATATTTTCATAACAAAAATACCAAAATTAAATAACAACAAAAATAATATGTTAAAACTTCTCAAAGAGTGTTGCGGCTATAATGTTTACGAGCTCTGTATGTATATCGGCCACCAATTCTTGGCATCAGTAATTATACGTTTATATATTTTTTAGCTAACTACAATATAAAAGCCAATTACGATGCCAACAGAAACTTATTTAATACAGAAATGAATTTTATCTGCCGATATTTTTGTTATAATTTGTAGATAATGATATTTTCAGTTACATAAAAGCTGCCTGCGGCAATTTATGCCCCCGTTATCGTCTTGTTTTAAAGGGTCCATAAAAAATAGTAAGCTTTAAGCAAAAAACGGGGTTTCTCCAAAAAGTTTACTTAATGAGTTTTAACTGTCACATAATTGTAACGATTAAGTAATTGTTTTTTTTTTTTATTATTTTGATCATTTTTATTGGTGAGTGAATCAATATCAGTATATTTCGGATAATTACATTAAAATCTGGCGCTCTCAATCCCTTTTTTGGCTTTAATATATTGACACCAAACTGTTGTTCATTATGTATTTTTATTACCCTTAACTAAAATAATGTAGTATGTTAATGAATTTAGTTCATTCAATATTTTCGAATTTTTCTACATTTCTCTCCACATTAACTATTTCTTCGTTATTTCTTTCCTTCACGAACCACTGTTGTCATCGGCGATTCGGCTGCCTCTCTCTCTGCTTTTTTCGCGGCACGTTTCGCTTTAAATTTCTCACGTGACTTCTGGACTTTCTCAGCACAATCCTTTGGACGTGTCTTTAGTGACATACTGTCATTGGCCGCCATCTTGCGGGCACTGCGCGATATACAACGTTCGCTGCAATTTATCGGCACATAGCGGCCAATATAACAGCCACATTTACTGCAATAGTGGTTGATGTCGTTGCGATGCTGCCAATTTTTGCTGGAAGTAAAAGTGGGAGTTTACAATGAGTATCTAGCAAAAAAAAATTTTTTTTAAGTAATAATTTATATATATTTATTTAACATTTGTAATTAGTTTACTTGTAGTTCAAGTTCAACAACTTAAATGAAACGAAGTTGATGAACAAGAAAGGCAAAATTGAATATGGAATCAGAACTGCTGCACTTGTTTTAAATTGATGCGAAATTAGTTGACTAGTAACTAATTTTCACATATCATCCCGTTTCTGCGTTAACCTTGTATCTGCTGTGGAGCCAGTTTAGGTGTGTATGAAAGAGCGCTAATTTTTTCACTAGGATACAATAAACGATTTTTTTTTAACACTAGCAAATTCCCCGCGTAAAAGTATTTTTGTGCTGTTTGCCGTATTGTAATATTTCAAATATTTTATCAATTTAATAGAATACAATTTTTCAAAGAGGTGGCAACCTTAATTGAAAATATTTTCGGCAGTAAACTTTCTTAAAACACTTCAGTTTGATACGCATATTGCAATGCTCAATTTTTCTTATCAATTAAATCAAATTAAAATTTAACAGGTTTCAATCCTCAACAAAAATATTTTCGGCTGTAAGCCTCTTAAACCTATTTATTTTTACTGCCATATTGCAAAATTTACTTTATCTTATAAATTTACTTAAACTGCAATTTTCTAACAGGTGGCAGCTGTCTATTTTTTTTCTATATTCTAAAGAGCGAAATACACCACACAAGCGGCTTGTCAAACATTCTTCAAACCTACTTTTCCCATTTCGCCATACACCATGCAAACATGACTCGTTCAAGCAAAGAATTTTAGTTTTCTTCGAGTTCGCAATGCTAAATATTATGGTTTTCTTTCATTTTCCTCTCTTACGTCCTTACTCGGTGAAAATTTCGTTGCGAATGAGGCGATTTTGCTATACACAACGCAAGCGGTTTGATCAAACATCAACATGGCGGCCAGAAAATCAAAAAATTTTGATTTTTGCTCAAATTTCCCTCAAGCGGTTTGTCAAACCTTCAAACACCCCCATACACAGCACAAATGGCTTGAAGCAAAGGGAAATTTCGCTTGGTTTGTCAAACCGCTTGTGTGGTGTATTTCGCTCTTAAGTTAGACCCCTGGCAATAGATGGGTGAAAGAAAACTGCATTCAATTCCATGCATTAGTTTTCGTGTGACGCGCGTACACAGACAGACAGAAATTTTAAAAATTGTTTATTTGGCTTCTCTTGCTCTAATAACGACCTCCCCTATTTATTTTTCTTTAATATCAACAATGGGCAGACATCGGCCTGTTACAATTTTATTATATGCATGTATAGATTTCTGGTTCCACTTTTATTTTCATATGTTACAATTTTATTATAAGTATAAATAGTGTCACGCTTAAACTGTTTAGTTTCCCCCAAAAAATACAGAAATGTACGTGATTAACGCAGAAATGGGTCGATATGCCAATTTTTGAAACTGAGTTATTTTTTCCCGTCAGGGTACCTTCGTAAGCTAATAAATAGTTATTCGTACATATATGTATATCGTTTCTTCTCTGCAATAGTGTCGTAGTCCAAAAAATCAAAAACTCAAAACATCAAAAAAAGGTAAAATTAAGACACATTTTCTTCCACGGAGCTATTCGATACAGCTATGAAATTTTTACACAACACAAAAGTAGAGGTTGTGGCCCTTTCTGCATACTTAACTAAAACAAATTGGATTTGGATGTCTTGCAGAAAATTAGCGATATGTATGTATACGTTTTTTTAAATACTTTATCTGGCAACACATTTCACTTAGCTCTTTTTGTACTTAATTCATTTCCATTATCGAAATTTCTCGCGCTTTTGCTTACCACAACTTTGTAGCATTTAGAAATCGTTGCAGACATGTAACCGCTTCCAGATGCACAATGCTTAGCGCTTCAGCTTCACAGGCGGGACAGTTGACGATCACTGGTTGTGGCTCAAGAAAGCCGATGTTTTTTAATTCAATGCCTTTAAGTATGGGGTCATTTTTGATTATCACCTCAGCGCATTCTTTTTCGTCGATGGTCATTTGGAATTATTTATTTCACTTTAATGTACAATAACAAGAAGCGAACACTTTACGTATTATTTTTGATTTCGAATCAATAAATTTGCCTTTTATTGTTGGTAGAAGTTTTGTTTTCATTCCACGAGCACTAGTCACATACTAATTGGGAAATCATTATTAGTCGCGATCACATCCAACAAGGCGTATACTCACGATTATTTTCTCACATAAAATATACGCATCATTAAACTCTCTCATTGAATTGTATTCTCTATTTATCACCTGCTAATTTTGGCTGCTGTTCTTGATCTTCGCTTGCGACCACGATTTTCATCCGTTACTCACATTCGCTCAATTTTCTCTCGGCGCAATACCTCTGAATATTCAGTAAGCTACTTACTCTTTTACTCACTCTCAAAACAATTGGGTTTAATAGCGAGTGCTATTAAATAAAAATTATTCCTGCTGTCCAGTGCTAGTACATCAACAATAACCATATACATTTACCTTTCAAAGTTTGTACAAGAATTATAAAAATTCTGCAAATTTTTACCAAAATCTCAAACTTTTTAATCAAAATCTTTAGAAAAAATGTTGGAATGCAGTTTTGTAGCCCCTTTAATTCTAGAAGTGCAAGTTTCAAGTTTTTTGAGAATTATTTTTGGTTAAGGGTGTTTCACGTTTTTTCCATACAAAGTAAGTTCGACAATTTTCTTTTATATGGGGACAGTGCCAGCGAAAAAAAATTGCCAAAAATCAACTGGATTTTTTAGCATACCAACATTTTTTCTAAAGGTTCTGATTGAAAAGTTTGAAATATTGATGAAAATTTGTTGGGTGTTGTGTATCCAGCTTGACTTTTATAAAAAATAATGAATATTAAATAAACAAAAGAAAAATAGCCAAAACTGATCAAAATATCGCACTTCTATTATTTTGTGGGCCACTATATTTATGTTTCTCAACTCTGCTGTTAAAAAAATTTTTAATTGTTTATGTATAAGCGTAGTAGATGTATGTATATTGGACCGTACTAGAAACCAAAAGTTCGTTGCACACCCCTAAATGTAAAGTATTTTTGCAAGGATTTTTTCCAAAAAGTATTTTGGTTAGAAGTGCGCATCACCATTCCACAGGGCCTAGGATCGAGCCCAGTTTCCGTCTAATATAAAAATAATATAATATAAAAATAAAATGAAAGAAAGAGTTGTTTCTAATAGCGGTCGCCCCTTGGCAGGCAGACTCTTTTTTACAAGAGTCGTATTTTTTGTCAGACAATTTTTTTCCAAAAACGCATTGAACTCAAGTAAATACCCTATTCTAGAACTTACCCACCTGATCCTACTTCTTAACACCCTAAACTTAGTAAATTAGAGCTCGTTCCTTAAGCTTTTGCTAGGGAATTGCTTCGGTTCCAAGTGAATTCCGATTTTTTTCTCCGAACGTAGGGGCCGCACAGTGGGAAATTTTGTATGGAGGTGCGGAATTAATTAATAACTGGAGTAAAAATTTAGGTATCTCAATAAAACTTAGAGAATAAGCTAATAGAAACCAATCACGACCACTTTTTATATAGTAGAAGCATGAAAACTAAGATATTTTAAAAAATCCGCTCACTTATTGCTTATAGTCTAAGAATTTTATTTCTTATAGTATCAGTGCTATGTGTTTCGTAGATAACTTGCGTCTTGAAAATCTTCGAAAGATTTAATTAATTAACAAACGTTTAAAGTTTAGTTTGGCTTTATGATTTTTATGAATAGAAATATTTATGAATATCCGTAAATCAATAAATACGGTTAAGTTAGAGATGATAAAAAACTATTTATTTCAAAACCACCTTAGCGTCGGCATGTAAGGGCAGTCGTTGTCCTGTTAGTTCCGTTCCCCTTTTATAGCTTGAAATGACCACATCACTTAATTCCATAGCATTTCTTGCTGAAAGCGGCCATGATTTCGAAGAAGATTTCCTTATAAATATTTTAAGGAGGTTTCTCAAGATGCGATGTTGCTTTGACCAGGGCTTGAACCCAGGCCCTGCAGAGTGGTAGCACGCACTGCTAACCACTACACCACAGCGGCTACAAATGTATATATGTACATATGTAGTATATATGTACATACATATCTCGCGTCAATTATCTTTAATTTTAAAATTTTGAAATCTTCGATTGCCTAAACACTAGTCAAAAGGCAGACGTTCGATTATATACATTTCAAATATATTTTTTTTAATTGCCAGACATTCGCCCCAATCGCACTGCTTGGTCAACAGCTCGAACATTGACTAGAACATTGTTTGAGAGATTTTTTGTTCTATTACGTTCGCAAAATTAATAGAATTATTTGTTTCCCTGCATTGATCTATATGACCTCACCCACTTTTGTGTTAATGGAATTATATATGCTACAAACATTCATAAATAAATACTTCATACATATGTATGTGTATGTACGTGGTTGTATGCCTATTGAATTTGAGTGACAGCATTCTTGCAACTCGAAGAATTCCATACATTTAACTCGGTAAAATACTTTTATATGTACATATGTAGCTATTGAAAAGAAAGTGCATGTATTAATATTACCCGTTTTCAAGGGCACGTGTAAACAGAAATTTCTTTTTTTCCCCTCAAGATTACTTCTCCTAACCTTGTTTGGGAGAGGTGATCCCGACTAGTTTGTAACCTTTGGTTAGACAATGATTTGAACCTAGGTCCTACCTGGTGGAATTGCAAACCTCTGGCCACTTGGCTTCGGCGGCGATATAGTGCGGGTGTTCTCAGAACCGAAGTTGTGAATCGAAGTTTTTCGCTGTTTTTCTGGTTAACTTTTTCGTTGAAGGCGCTGCCATTCTGAACTTCATAGATTAGTTTTTTTTCATATTTACTGAAAACCAAACAAAGCACCAATATTAAATACATCAATTATTTCAGTTTTAATAAATAAAAATTAAAAAATATACAAATTATAGTCATATGTGGGCTGTATCAGGCGTATTTTCCGAAATTCCAAATAATGTTATTTCTTTTCAAGGTGTTGTTGTTAGTATCAATTTTGAGTAAATTAGCGTCCTTAAATTTTGAAACATTGAAGTTTAAAGCATTTCTAAAATTTACCGTTATATGAAAAGTGGCCGTAATTTTAGTCCGATTTCTATAACTTTCAACGATTTCTTTCTATGTGCCAAGCACAATAATCTTACCGAGTTTGGTGCAGATTGGGAGGTGCTACGCCCATTCTCCAAAATTGTATCATACACGTATTGCTAGCTAAACAATTATTGCAGGCACTAATTTTGATTAAATTAGCTTTAGTATTTACTGATTTATCGAAGATTTCGTATTTCTCTAAATTACCGTTGTATGGCATATGGTTATTGTCCGATTTTAAAAATTTTCAGCCATATGGTGTGTTGTACCAGGGCCAATAATATGTCAAGTTTGGGAGAAATTGGTGGAGCGGTTAGCAAGCCATACATATGTAATCATAAGTGGGCGTGGCTACGACCATTTTGTAAAAATTTATAATATTCCTATTTTTCGTCTCAAAATCATTGTAAATGTCAATTTTGAGTGAATAAGCTTCAGCAGATATTAAAATATCGCAGTTTGAGATTTGCTTATATCTGAAATGAAGAAAATAAACGTATTCAAACGAAAAAATCAGCAACAAGAAATTTGTTCAATGTAAACAAATAATATCGCCATATTATTTTTGAAAGTATCAACCATGGTATTGTTAATATTAAACTAAAATTACCTTATTCATAAAAGCGCCCTACAAAATTACTATTCTTCTCTTTTTCAGCTTAAAAACACACCGGCAATGATGTTCTTAAGAATAATTTAAAATATATTTTAGGCTCCATCGAGCATGCAAAATGGATTGCTTGACACATGAACAGCGAAAATATATGTTTCAAACTTTTTAAAAAGGTGAACGCATACTGTTCACTCAGGTCAAAAAACGAAAGAAAACATAACTTCTATTGAAGTAACGGTATCTACATTTATTTCTATACCTATCTCGTTCTCCAGGTATTAGATTTTCTTAGAAGGAAAGTTTATTTTCACTGTGCGCCCCTACTTGGAAACACATTGCTTATCCAGGTCAGACCGAACAGCACTTAGTTTTTCTTTTGTTTTCAACTCCCTGTTTGTAATAATAATAATTGTGCTTTTTGTGCTGATGCTGACATACGTACATATGTACATATGTATACCGTAACTAATTAAATTAATTCTTTGATGACGATTAACCTTCTTCATATAACTTTTGTATGAAGGTGACATCAGCAGCATTTCTTATTTTTTCGTAGGCGGGAGCTTCACATTTAAAAATTTTACCTACATATGTACATCTTCTTTATTGACATTATTTGTACTAACATACATACACATATATACATATGTATACGAGTACATACCAGTACGTAAAAACAAACGAATCAATTGTTTTTGTTTCGGAGCATTACTCACATAATATTCGCATTTAAAAAATTTAAAGAATTAATTTTTATTGTTGGCGAAGAACAATGCTTAAGAGAAGCATTTTCGTTGAATGAACTGGATTAAGTGCGAATATTAAAAGAACCCAAAATATTTCAAAACTGTAATGCCCTACACGTAACCATATAACCTAATTACAAGTAAACATATGTTAGTATAAAAATGTCGCATACCTGGCGTCGAACACACTATTCTAAATAAGTAATATGCAAGTGCAAATATATTCATGTACAAAACACGTGCTATATTAAATTATAAGAATTTCTCTATTTCAACAGTGTTGTTGAGCTTTGTATCACTATTTGTTTTTAGGAAAAAATTGACGCAAGTTCTCTTCTGACTTCAGTAGTAGTCGCACCAGTGCTATGACTTTTGCTACATTTGAGGGATTCACAACGGTGCCATAAGTTTCGTATTGTTGTTTGTCGTAAACTTTAAACGCTCAGAGAACCTTAATCCACAACCAACTATTTTTTAACACTACGAAAATTCATAATATGACTTTGATGGTATTTTGCGAACCCCCGTAATATACTTTTAGGCGTTTAAAGTTTACGACATACAACAATATGACACTTACGACACCGTTGTGAATACCCCAATTGTGATAGATTTACCAATTTGTTGGCTATCTACCACACAAGGTCTGAAATCCTCCTCATACTCAGTTTTTGAGTAGTTTTATTATTGCTAGTAAACATTTTTAAATTTTTTAAAAAA
>NW_016158906.1:79670-87159 GCF_001687245.7 Rhagoletis zephyria | reverse complement strand
AAAAAAAAAATCAAAAATTAACGCGATGTTTTAGAAACTTCAATCTTACACTTTATTATCTATGTATACATACATGAAATCTGCATATCAATATTTTTTCTAGAAATTATAATAAAAGTTTGGAATTTAGACGAAACTTTTCCGATTTTTTTCGCACAAAGTTTGAAACCAGGATTTGAGGATGCATGCTTTAAGGCGGTTGTATATTTAAAATCTTTCATTGAAAACCAAAATTAGGTGGCACGTAATGAGCATTATGTGTGGTTGCACTGCTCACATATGTTAGTTTGGTGAAAATTGGTTTGTTGGGGCATGTGTGAGAAGCGAGTGGCGAATAAATTGGCTGTCTGTTGTAAGATTAGCTTTGCTTGTATATCCCAGTCGATGTTTGGGCCTCACAGTGTAAATCCTAAACACTTGAAGCGTGCCTTCCATCTATCACAACATGATCGACTTTGTATCACGTTTTTCGCTTCGGAGCCATGTATGATAAGGGATATTTTCTTACTGAAACCAAGGGCTGAAAGCCTCAGTCCGTTATCCGTAGTCTAATCCGCCGATTAATTTAAGCTTTCTTTTGTGTTTTTAAGTGACGGGTTCCAATCCCAGCACACAACATATTGCTGGGGTTTATCTAATACCAGGTGATACTTGGGGTAAAACCGACATACGCGTGCAGTGCAACCGCATTCCCCGCTCATTAGGTACCGCCGCCGAAGAATTAGTAGGATTTAAGCGAGCCACACCTACAGGGCCACGCTGCGATCCGGCGCAACGCGAGCCATGTTGGACCGTTATAACGAACTGAAGAGGGAAGCGGTATGTATTTAACGCAAAAGGAAGAGAGAGGACGAAATACGTGAGTGCGAAGAGCTTGAAATACTAGCCGGCAGGAAAAACGGCCGAAAATTCTACCAGAATGTTAAGCGACTTACGGAAGGTTTCGAGACCAGGGAGACCTCTTATTAGAACAACAATAGCAAATAAAGCTATTGGAGCTGACGTCCTGCCAGCCAGTATATTCAGTATGCATGACGTCAGTTGGCACATAAGAGAAACGACTAGCGTGCTTAGTTTAATTCGGCCTAAATCGCTTAGGCAGTTGCAGCGCCAAATAAGAAGAAGAAAGCACAAATATATTGAAAAATATCCTACAAGTTTTTGATTTTACCAATGAATATTTTTGTATGTATGCGCTGCTTTCACAAAGGTCGAAAAATATATCCATGCCAAATAAGGATCATGTTTCAGTGCTAAAAAATCTAGGATAATTCAAGAAGGTTTTAAGATCTGTTAGCTTTTGTGGAAAAAAAAACTACCGAACTATTCTTTGTTCCGCATTCGGCTGCCGTAAATATGGTACCCGTGCCTATGCATACGTGATACGGTCTAATGTACATACACGCATACCCACAAAGCATTCTTCTATTGAATTGCAAAAATTACTAAAATTTCAAAAACGTTCTCATTATGCTGTTTTTGTTTACATTTCATATATTTATTTAGATACACAGGTTTAAATGTAATAAAACTAAGGGTCAATTACAATATAAAATAGAATATACAAATTGTTGAAAGCGTTCAGATAAAACATAATGTACATACATATGTATGCATATGCACATACATATGTAAGTATGTAGGTACATATATTCGAGTACTTTGTTTTAATTAATTTTCTATCAGAGGCCAGAAATCAGTTCAAAGTTGCGGTCGCCGATAGGTGCCCAAATATTCACCGCACTCGGCGCAGTAATGACGTCGACTGAAGCAGCGCAATATTGGTCGTAGCATCACCGTTTTAGCCGTGGCCTGACAATAGGGACAAGTGACCTCGTGTGGTTGTGGACCCACAGCGAAGTATGTTGGCTGTGGGACGATTGGCAGCTTCTGTTGTGGTTGAACCATAATCTGCTGTATGACAGACAGAACTGAGTTTGGAAAAACACAACGCGTTAGAGCGTGAAGGACAGAATTATACTAATAGATTCTCGCTTTGTATAATTGTAATTTTATGCACGAATTCAGGTAAAATTCTAATCCAAGTATATTTAATTTTTTTAATCGTTTCGGTTTTGTGAAAACCAATCCGCCAACCGCAAAATAAAAATAAATAATTATGTACGTGTAACTTTCCGAGCGATCTGCTATAGACTGATTCTCTAAAAGCGAGCAGCTGAGCGCAACCAGCTAGCAGCCGTCTTTATGTGGCAACAGATTCGTACTCGATTGGTTGTGTGACTGCCCATTTTCGAGAGTTTATGTGCCCACTTGTCGCTCAAACGCTCCGGCAATAACCGCTTCTACACACATGTGTATACAGTAGTTAGTATGTACATATGTGCATCAACTATGAAATTGTAGCAGCAGCACCGCAAAACACTGATGAGCTATATCGGCTAACAACCGGCAACGACTCATCTCAAACGGTGCCCAGAAGGCAGGGGTTCTACTCTGCGGCATAAAATGAAAATTCTATTCACCGGACCACCCGCCGAACTGATTGCCAACATTCGCATACATTTGTGTTGCTATTTTTATGCCACCACAAACAATATGAAAACAAAGCGAACACATATCTAGGCGCGCAGAAAAATTTTTGGGCAAGAATTAATACTTATAAAAAACGAAAAGTGATGAGATTTAAGATTCTCAAGTAAATAGCATGCACCACCAGGATTTCCAAAAAATTTTAAAACATTTTGGTCCAAAAAATATTAAAAATTTAAGCTCTCACCTCCTTGGATTTTTTAAATGGAAAAACAGAATACCCGTATTTTTTGTTAAAAAAAACTTATACTTAGAACTACCTCAAAGCCCATGAAGTTTTCTCTTCTCGTAAGAATGGTATGCAAACCCTGTTTCTCTTTAGCAGGCTTCCCAAATACCCAATTGTTTATTTAAATTTTTATTAATACTACCGATTTTTTATGGTGGAACCCATTGTACCTACAATAAATAAATGGTTCGTAATAAAAAATTGTTAACAAATAATTGGGATTTTTTTGGAAATCTCCTGAAGAGAAACAGAGTTTTCCGATCGAATAATATTGATTTTCAAGAGCTCCATACCATTTCTACGATAATGTGTTTTTTCCACATAAAGTGCATGGAAAACTTCATTGGCTTTGAGGTAGTTCTTTAAAATATGTTTTATTAATTAATCGTCTACCGACACATTTATATTCAATGAATCCAAGTCGTATTCCGCCACTGTATGGAATCTCAAGGCACCGCTCTTCACAGGCTTTTCTACTTCTTTCTGAGCATTCTTAACCTATTCTGGAGTTATAAATAACTTTGGTCCAATGGTTGTAAATACGAGAGTAAGAGATATACCCCTGAAAATGTATACCGAAATGGTTAGAACGCCGAGCTGAGTATGATGTATTAGTTATTGGTCGGAACTGGAAAAATCGGGTCACTATAAAACACATATGTATAGTTTTAGGTTAGACTAGTCAACTAAAATTTATCCCCTAGTGTAGCGAAGAGAGTGTGTGGATGAGTCGCCTACTGTTTCGGGCGCTTCCCCATATTACTGATCAACTGGCCAATGATATCATTTAATAAGGCTTTCATAAGGTATTTAATGTTTGCCTAACTTTACAACACACAGTGTGGAAAGTAAACTTTTTTGTGACTAAATCTAATATCTCGAGAACGAAAACAGTTAGGGAAATAAATTTAACAGCATTTTAGGAATTTTGACATGGAAAATTTCTAATGACCTTCAAAAATAGATTTCTAACTTTTTTAATTTTTTGGCGTGAAAATTTATATATATGTCATAAACATTTTAAAACGTTTCAAACATATACGTACACTACTTCTGGATATAAGAGCTCAAAAAAATATTCAGAATTAATAAAACAACCGCTCTTGTAGAAAAATCGGCACACACAACACAAAACCAAAAGTTGCCACACCGTGAAAAATCATAAGAATGCTGCCAACTTTTTAAATTTTTTATACCGAGATTCTTGTTTGAGTTCTATCAAATGGTTCACACATTGGCAACGTAGATTTTAAAAGCGAGAAATACAATAACTGGAAATTTTCATGTATATTGCTTATGCTGATTTTTCGTGACCCAATGTTGTTAACTCACACGAGGACCAAATTCAGGGATATTTTTTAGAGAATACGCCTAGAAAAAATTTGTATCTCAAACGGTTCAATAGTTATAATATTTTTAATGAAAACAATGATAATTTCAAATGCCCACCGACATCTTTTACAACTAGAATAAAAATTTGTCCAAATAGGAGAATTTTCTGCTCAGTAAATAGGTACTTTTAAGACCATAAATTCATTAGGTTTGTAACTTTGGATCAACCTAATATGTATGTTTCTCATTGCAAACTGTTTTCGGATCAAACAAAAAAGAAATACAACCGCCTCTTTCGAAGGTCATTTGAAAGGTCTAGCCAATTTTTTTTATCCAATCATTCTATCTCTCCTGAATTTTCAAAATGTCAAAAAGCTTCGAAATACTGTTAAACTTATTTCGATAGCTATTTTCGTTCTCGATATGCATATTATGTATGTATAAGGTTTTGACTCAAAAAAAGTTCAACTTCCACAATGTGCTAAGTAATTCAGATAGAGAAAACTTTCATTGCTACACTCTAAAAAGTGCATGTAAAACTACTAATAAAAAGTGTTTATTTTTCAATCAGAATCTGTGTAAATATACAAATAGGATGTTCAAGATTGGACTTTTGAGCATGAGATGTCAAAAATGTGCACATACATATATGCATGAAATGTTAAAAATTGCAAACTTTTTGAATGCAAAAATTGTTTACTATTAATAAATATTAAGTGCGCCTATTTAATCAATTTTGAACATTTTATGCGTAATTGTATTAACACGGTGTGTAAATTTAAACAAATTAAGTAGGGAAACTGGTTTCCCCTCTTAATATGAGTGAATTCAAACAAAAAGTTTTTAAAGTGTATTTATTTACTCTGCTCAATACAATAAACTAAAAAATAATAAAAAAACCACAAATTCGTACGAAGAACGATCGATGGCTAAACGTTTTTTTTTTGTATATATTTATTTCATTAAATTATTGACCATCTTGCCAATCCAAGACAAGAGAATTAATAAAACGCAATTTTCTTTCCAAAACACTTTTACAATATACATATTAATCGTGCATGTAGACTTATCGGAGTATTTAAATGTGTATTTTTAAAAGCTTAGTACAAAAAGTTTATATTATTTTTTTCAGAAATATATATACTATATATGTACATACATATATATCTACATATGTATGCCTGTATGTACGTACACAAATATAGTACATTTACGTGTTACATTTATTCACGTAAATATTTGCAATACATTTTATACCAAAATATAATTTTTTTATTTATATTTATTTTATGTTCTTATTATCGAGAGTTTTCTTGAGAAAGAAAAAGTGGCAAAAATTTATGATTTTTTCGTCATTGGCCTTCTTGGCTGTAAAGGAATACATGTGTAGTGGTGCAACCATCTCATGATTTTTCGATCGTTTTCGGTTTGATGGCTGAATGCTTCATTGCGCGTCCAAAGTAGCAGCCACAATTCTTACAATAATGATTTCGATCGGTTTGTTTACAAGGTATGTAGTAGTCCATGCAGCAACAACAACAAAATGTGCTAGAAGTGGAGAGAAGAAGGTACTGAATGAAAATTCAAAAAAGCGGATATCTAAAATATAGGCATCTGCAAATAACTTTTTCTGAATATACCCGTTTAAGATCTTAAGACCTGGCCTTTACTTGATAAAAATCCATTTTAAAACCGGCTTCAAAAAAATGAGGAGAGTATCTCGTCGTCGGAATATTTTCTTTTGGTTTTATGTATGTTACCGCATAACTTTCGATCACGTTAACCGATTTCTATAATTCCTTTATTAAAGGAAAAGTGGTACCTCAGAGATGGTCCCATACTAGTTTGGTTTAGATCCGATCATCATTTGTACTCTTAAATTTTTATATGAGAATTGAAGTCGGGTTTTGTTTCTTGCTAACAAATTACTTATGTATAAAACGAAACAATTAAAGGTGTTCGTTTTAGATTTTTACTTCATTAAACGAATCACAATTTCCAATCCAGACAAGAATTTATCCATTGGAATGGTTTTCGGAAATATTTCCATTTTTTGAATCCGTAAGTAATTAGAGAAAAAGGTAAAAATAAAATCTATCAATAAAAACTCTTTTATTGCATTGTTACATTTCGATATTTATGTGAAAACTATAACAAAAACAAGTAAATAGGTAGGAGTTCTGGCGAAACCGAACTTTATATACCCGGGGCAGGTATCAAATATTTCAGCTTTCTTTAAACTACTTTTGCATTAGAGTTCATTTCCATGATCGATGATCTAATTCAAATTACTCAGGTGACATAGTTCATTTAATTCATTCTCGTTCACTTAAGTTCCCAATTTTACATTTTTTTTTTCAATATTTAGTGAATCCGAATAATAATTTCTTACCAAAAGAAATGTGTATATATTATTTAGAATAACATTCAACGATAGCATAAATATTAGCTTTCTTATAAGGAATTCACCGAGATCATACATATAAATGCTATATGTAGGCTTTGTAACAATTCAGCAAAGATAATCCTTTAGGTAGATATGTATGTACATTAGAGTGGTCCAATTTTTGTATGGAGAAAAAAATTTCATCCTAGAAAACGGGGCACCCCCTTAGTTTTTTCCTTTTGATATCTGTAATATATATACCAACTTTCAGTTTTCTACTGCAACCAATACAGGGGGGCTCAATGACCTTGAAATGCGCTACTGGATCGCTGTGAAACTGGAAAAAATATTGTTGATTTTTATAATGACAACTGAAGCTTGTGATACTTTAATAGATAATTTTAATTTGAAATGTTCTTAGTTTACATAACCAATTGTTTGATTAATATATGTACACAATACTTCTATAATAAAATACGAGCAGCATGAGCATCCTCCAAATGGATACTTATAAACGTAAGTTTTGGTACCACAACCTCTTTCGGCAAGAGGAAAAATTTTGGAAGGTGCCCCAAACGATATCTCGAAAAAAATTATTTTGGACCGCTCTAATGTACATACATACACTGGGTGCGCATCGAAATTTTTCTAGGCTTTTAAAAATGTTAAGGAAAATATACATATATATACATATATCACATATGTGTATCTCAAAAACTACTTGACCGATCTCGACCAAATTTGGTACACACATTGGGCTTAGGCTCCTTAAGCCCGATATTTATGGGCTCCACCAACGTAACGGTAATTTCAAAAAAATCAAAGCTAGCTATATTTTAGGGGGAGTAGGTTTTGTCCATTTCAAAAATATCCAGGACGGTTTAATAGGTTAATTTTTTATAAAGATATTGCTGAATGTATAACATAAGCCATATAAGTCAAAGTTAAAATCTTGTGCATAACTCACAAAAATTTAACAGATTAAAAAAAAA
>NW_016158906.1:39506-79093 GCF_001687245.7 Rhagoletis zephyria | reverse complement strand
TAGTCATCAAATTTTTTAATTTTTACTCAAATTTTTTAGAAGCTATTTAATCTTAATATAACAATATTTATTGAAATTTTTTTCTGCGTAGGCCTTTCGCATTTTGCTTCCACTTAATACATATACGTACACACATACATAATTTAATTTGTGTAAGATTTAAGAAAAACAGAACCTAGAGCAAATAGTTATTTTAAATTTGGACTAGTTTGTTCGATCAATACAATGGCCTAGTTCATTATACGAACTAGTTCGTGAACTTCTCAACGCTACTTTGCACAAAAATAATAATATTATTTTGTACCAAAATTTTACTTGACATCCTAATTTTCAACTATTTGAATCCAATATTTACTGAAATACACAAGTTTATCTCATTAAGTCTAACTAAACATACTATCGAAAATGTTTGATTAAGGGGTAAAACCACTGCCTGCTTGCCATGTAACGGTAGCTTTCGGAAAGGTGAAAAAAGCAGCGGGTATTTATTGTTCGGCTTCACCCGAACTTAAACTGATTTTACTTGTTTTTTTTTACTTTTCCGCGATTTTTTAACTCATTTCTACTCAATTCATCAACATAAGGTAAACTCCATGAGACGATTCCGATTTTCTTTTATACGCGTTTTTTGGCAGGAAAAACTACGTCCAAATTCCTATTTTTTTAATTTTTGAAATTTTCCATTTATGCCATATTTCGTCACTTTCCAGCTTTTTCACAAGAAATAGACGCACTAAAAAAAAATTGTAAATGGACTTCAAATCAGCATCAAAATTCTACCTACACGGCGAGTCCAAATTTTGCTACGCCGTGTTATTTTTATTTTATTAGAGGGACTTACCATGTCAAACGGATCGAGACAGGGATAAAAAATTCAATTAATTAAAAAAATTTTAAAGACAAATTTTTTTAATAATTTTGTGTTTATTACTACTCTTTTTTTTTGTTTCTATTAACTTACACCCATAAACAACCCACAAAGCGATTGATCTCCGTCGCCCACCACTTCAAATCGTTTTCAACTTGTGTCATTTCAACAATTCCACAAGCAGGACATTTCAGCCTCACCGGATCTTGCGGCAGATTTAGATAAGTGCCAATCAGTGGCGTGGCGAAATTATTATAAATTTGTTGCTCCTTAAGTTCCTTTTCCGACAGCTGCTTTAATGCATTCTTATCCCCAGCACCTGCTGTGTTTTTACTATCTTCTATTGCAGGTGTTGTTGGCGGTGAGGTGGATTCGGTCATCATTTTGCGATCGTTGTGTTAACTCAAAATAAAATGTGTTTTTTTACTTTCACAGTATTTGAATATATTAGGTAAAATTTACGGCACGAAAACAAAAATAAAATTTAATAAATAGTTGCCGAGCGCTATGATTTCACATCCGACACAAGAGCAAACGTACTGAAGTCAATCGACGCGATGCGTTGAACAATGATCGTGGCGCAGTGAGCGCGAGCGAAAGCTGTATAGATTGCGCGCGTTGTACTGAGTGGGAGAGATGGCGTGCAGATGAAAAGCGAAAGTGATCTGCCACCCGCAGCGATACTCTGAGAGCGCTAAGAGTTTGAAGATCAAGCATGATGTGGACGTTGCGGTCGACAACAGGTCGTCGAAAACAAACAAATATATGAAATGTTTTCGTAATACTTACATATGTATTTACAAACTAACGCGAGCAATGAAAAATGCGAATTTTGTTAACAACCAGATTTATTAATAAGGTATTTGTGAAAGCGCGCGTTGTAAACAAATTTTATTTAATAGTAGCACTGTTTAAATAGTTAATTTATTGTTATTGCTTTTGTGGTTTTATTCGCTTTTAATTAGTCGATAAATTAAATTTCGTTACATTTAAAACTACTTATAATTTCATTACGTCTATTATACCGTGCGGCAAAAACCCAAACTTTTTAAAACACATAAAAAATCGATGTATTCACAAAACTAGGAGCCAAATATAGTATAACTACGTTTTTAATTTTTCTCTCTGACGTCAGGATTTTTTTAAAGGACTTTGAAATTTCTAGGATATGATTGCATAAAAAATTATTTAAAAAATTTGGTCCATTGCAGAGTATATATAAAAATATATGTCAAGGACTAATATGCAAACTACCAGATCTTCGAATTTCGCCCTTCTAACTTTATTAGTTTTAGATAAAAAAAATTTTACACTTCTCTATAAGATATTGATAGTTGCAATATACATGAATGAAGATACTGGAATCATTACACTTTAGAGCACTCGGCTCGGTATTGGACCAAACCAATTTTTTGTAAGAGATTGAGTCATAGGTAAAAGTAATTTCTCCGTTTTTCTAAGTTAGCCTCCGAAATCGAGATATGGGCCTTCGAAGTTCGAAATGGGACCTTTGGTAAAAATTATTTTTTATTATTATATTTAAATAACTAAAAAACTAAAAATATAGACGTAGTCCGCCTTTCTTCTCTTGTTTAAATGGTTTATAACTTTTTTTTGCAAACTTATATTACAGGTGCTATAACGGGTCTTCGAAAAATTAACAACCTTATATTTCAAACAATTTTGAACTGATTTAAAAAATAATAATATCGTTGTAAACATGATTAAACTCCCTTTCTTCTGATATGCAGATTTGCATATTTCGTATGTAAAAATTTGAGAAAACCATTTAAAAGGAAAAAAATACCTTTTTTTATAAAACAAATACTTTAAACAAAAAATTACTGACCGCTTTTTAAAAAAACTTACCTTTTTTTATAAAAAACTATTTTATACAAAAAAAAAAATTAAAAACCGATTTTTTAAAAAGTGGTATCGATGTAGAAAACTTATACTTTCTATTTTTATACACGAAAAAAATTAATTAAAAACATTTTTTCCCTCTATATAAACTCTTGCCTAAGTGAAAGTAGCGAATTAAAGTATTTAAACCGTAGGTACATCATACGGTCAGTTTGTTCTTTTAGACCGCATACATAGTTCCATAATAATGATTCCAGTATCTTCATTTATGTATATTGTAACTATCAATATCTTATAAAGAGAAGTGTAAATTTTTTATCTAAGACTAATAAAGTTAGAAGGACGAAATTTGGGGATGTGGTAGCTAGCATATTATTATTGGAAACTTCCTAGGATATCCAAGGATAAAGTTTTAAAAGTACATTTGCAACACTTATTCGTCCTGATGCACCAAAAAATTAAATTTAATTAATTCTACAGAATTTTTCCTTTTAATTGATACCCAAAAATTAGAAACGCAGTTTTACTATATTTGGCCCCAAGTTTTGTGAATATATTAATTTTTTCGTGTGTAAAATTTACTGCCGCACGGTGTTATATTTTATTAAATTTTAGTGTTTCACCACACCTATTTAGGCCGCTGTTGGATGCCCAATTTGCCACCACATTTGCTGCAGTAGATGCCTTTCGTCGTCCATTCACGATTGCAGCCACACCAAGTGCAAATACAGCAAAGCCAGAAAATTGGGAAGAAGCTGAAAAATAGGGGATTGGAAATGTTAATTGTTTTCATAGACTTATTTTAAAATATTTACTAGAACTTAAATATCACTTAAAAAACTTCTATCTTAAGTTTTTTTAAATCTATTTTAGGTTTTTTAGGTCTATTTTAGGGTTTTGACTTATTTTTTAAAAACTTTAATATTCGAATATTTTTTTCATTAGTCTTTAAATGAGAATAAGAAAATTTTAATAAAAAAAAAATTCTAAAGATAAAAACGTTATTAATATTAATTTATTGAACACATTACATCTCTAAAAGTACAAAAAGTATTTCTAAAACCTTTTCATGAATAATGCCCCAGAAAACTAAAATACAAAAATTTGTTGTGCACACATCAAAATTAATTTAAGAAATAGTTAGAACAAAGTTTTTATGAGCTTTATGATATTTAAATTTGTTTTTTATATAAAAAAATTTAAACTTTTCAGCAGAAAAAAAATTTACTTGTATTAATATTAGACCCAAATATTTAAACTCAGTTATGACAAAAAACATTCAAATGCTTAAGACATATTTACATACGAATGAGAATATGTGGGTCTGAAAAGAGCGGGACAATTAATTTTTTTGGGTTTAGAACTAACTTCGGCACGTTTCACAACTAGGGGACGTTCAAGCTATGTTAACTGATGATGCCATAAATTAAAAAAACTGGTAGAAATGTTCTGTTCGCGTTAACATTTTAAAATGTATGAAATTATAATAATACACCTCGTTCTGACCACCTGTGAATTCTTTTAATTGTGTTTTTGTTCACTACTGACAGTTCTTACGATTACAAACTTCGTATAGAGAAAACAATTCGTCTATTCTCCTTAAACCCAAGATTTCCTCACTGAAGTACTCACCATGACAACGTCGATAGACAACAGGTTGCATCCTTCAGACCTGCCGCACGCATCACAGCCGCATCACCATATTGCAGACACAGCGGACATTTGGTGTGATAGGTACGCGGCCCCACCGAATAAAATCGTATGCGCTTTCGCGCATCCTTCCCGGGTGGTGTAGCGTCGAGCGCCTGCAGTTGTGTCACATTTATTACACTATTGGCATCATCGATGTACGGCACAGTTGATGTTTGACCTTCCAGCACTATATTGGCCACAATATGCCGCTTGCGCTCCTCGGGCTTTAGTGCGGGTAGCAGCTTAACTTTCACCAGCTGTGGTGTTTCCATATCGACTTTAAAAAAATTTAGCTATATGTGGAAGTATTGTAAGTATTGTTGCGCTTTTGAGCGGTGGCAGTGAACTGCTGGCCACTGACTGATGAAGCTGCTGGTGGGTGGCAGTCATTCATTACTGGCTGATGGCATATGTGTATGTAAGTGATCACTGATCAACACTGATCAACGTGAGAGTAGAAGAGTAGTCATAATTTCAGCAATTATTGACGCTATACTCAATGCAGTATAAATTTTCCATTCTATGCCGAACTCTCTTCCAATTACTAGCGCGAATTTTTCGTCTCTTCTCGCTCAATGATCTTGCGCATCGATAGTGTGCCCTTAGTCGCTCCACTTGGATTAAAATTCATCATTTTTCTCGCCACGCTTCGTAGTGTGATGTCATTGGCACTCAATGTGCGCATTTCTTTGGTTTTTTCTATTTGTTGTTTTTTCATTTTTCCTTCCCTACTTTGGGCCAATGGGCGAAAAAACGCGTGCGGAAAGTCACGAATATATACAAACATGCTTATGAATGGATATACATATCTATGTACATTAGGGTGGGCGAATTTTTTTTTTACTAAATCTTATGGTAATTTCTGATTCTTCAGTTAATTTTAAGAGAAATTTTAAAAGAAATCATGGGTCGGAAATGAAAAAAATACCTTTTCACGATATTAAATTTTATTTACCTTTTCCGCCTTAATCAATTAAAAATTCTATAAAATATAAAACAGCGAGTTTTTATGAAAATTTTGTAAAACTGGCAAAACGAAAAAAAAAGTTGAGAAAAATTAATTTTTCTTATAACAAGCAATTTTTAAACAAAAATCAAAACCGATTCAAATCTTTTTTTTTCAAGTCTCCACTTCAGTAACAAATGTGGAATAGGTTAGTATTCGATTCGAAAACTATTTTCCCTTCGTTATGAATTCGAAATCCATCCCATTATCCAATTGAAATTTTAATGAGAGAGAGTGGTGGTCTTGTATTTCCCTTCGGGAATGAGCAGAATTTCACTTTATCTCTTGTTACTATGGTTTAAATTTTTTCCGAACTCATCTTGAGTGTATTTCCAATATTCTACACTGAAAATAAAATCTGTGTAGATATAACGAAAACTTTCGTAAAATGTACGCCACGAAAGTTTTCGTTGATTGTACAAAACCGTTTTCGTACATACTACGAAAATATGAGACATCAGATCTTAGTACATTTTACGAACGTATTCGTACTATTTACGAACGAATTTCGTACTACTTACTAAAGAATTTCGTACTATTTCCTTATTTTTTTACGAAATTTTTGTAAAATGCACAAAATAGTTCGTATATTTAACGAAATTATTTTCCTAAAATCTGCGGTTTTTTTCGTAGAACTTCCGATTGCTTTCATTCACCACACTGTAAAAAACATAAGACGAGTTATAACACAACAATTTTATTCTTAATTTTAAGCGTTTTTCTTTAACAAAATGTTTTGCAATGTTTTTATGTGGAGGTACTTGGCAGATTCGCAGCTTCTTCGATGTTTGTTTCCTTTCTCGACTATAAATTAAAGGAAAATTATAAGTCGTCTGAAAGGCAAGTTTCAGTGAAAAATCATACAAAATTTCATTAAGTAGTGCGTCTGTTCCTGGCTTGGGCTTGCCGTTTATAGCTAACTGATGAAATTGCCTATACATATATGAAGTCCCGCATTGCACAGCAAGGCTCAGCGTGGGCGATGTTAAGAACATTGTATGCTTAAAAGCATTTATCCACAGCTTTAACATTTAATTTTATATTGTATTTTCATCCACCAAAAGCTTCTTAAAACTATTAAAATTATATTATACGTCTCACGGTAGCTAACCAGTAGTTTCGCAATGACACTGACAATGATGAAATATTAAACTGACGGTAATTTAGTATATTGTACGAAAATATTCGTCTGTTGTACGAATTTAAAAAAAATGTTTCTGCATTTGTTCTGTGCACGAAAGTATTAAGTAAATTGTAGGAATACAGAATTATAGACTTCGTAAATTTTAAAACCATACGTAAATATTACGAATGCCTTCGTACAATATACAAAATTATTCGTACAGAGATTTGTTCAGTAATTTACGAATGTGTTTCGTAAAATAAACGTAAAAATTCGTAAATTGTACTGAAAAAAGGCTTTACGAAAGTCCTTTCGTTATATTTACGAATCTTGTTTCGTTGTGAAAAATGTTTTCGTATTATGAACGCAAGTTTCACACATTGTACAAAAACCAAGGCTACGAAAGATTTTCGTAGCACTTTTACGAAATTTTATTTTCAGTGTATGAACGTTGGGAAACTAAGGTTGGTTATGAGTTCGTTCTCAATTTGATATGCACATTGGATATCGAAGATAATTTTCTAGCGTTTATCATAATGTTTATTCGGATGCGATTATTGCGAACAATTTGACCCACCCTAATTTACATATATGTTTATTCGTGCATGTAAGGAATTACACAAATTGAGCTACACGCTCCATCTGTTACATAACAATTCTTGAATGGGTATAAACAAACCAATTGTTTGCATTTGTTTATTTTGCATTTTTGAATTATGTTTGGACATTCACATATTATTTATTTTACAGGCTTAGATCTCTTAGAAACGTATGCCTTCAGATAGCCTGCCCAACATAATTATCAGTAAGAACACGTGTATAGCTGTTGAAAGTCGTACTTCAAGTGAAGTTTATTGTTCTTCATATATGCACATACAAATGCGTAGTATTTCAATACATACAATATTTTGATATTGCCAGACTTATGAAATAAATTAACACNGAGCTACACGCTCCATCTGTTAAATAACAATTCTTGAATGGTTATAAACAAACCAATTGTTTGGATTTGTTTATTTTGCATTTTTGAATTATGTTTGGACATTCACATATTATTTATTTTACAGGCTTAGATCCCTTAGAAACTTATGCCTTAAGATAGCCTGCCCAACATAATCACCACCAATAAAGTGTAGGAGCGGACTGTAGCCTCGACCGTTCCAATCGCCAAAGCAAATACCAGCGACCTGGATGCTCGGAATCTTGTACTCTGACCGTCCCAACAAAGCAGCTTCAAGGTATGCCATAATTTTCAGAATACAAAGCTATCATTCATGGAGCAGAGATGCCTACGAAAAACTTGCTTGCAAGCAGGAGTTGCACAGCGGTAAAAAGCAAATAATGCACAAATCGAAGATGCCACAATCGTTTACGGGCATCATAAGTGAATCGGTTAGTTACCAAAGGGAATAAGTCAGCATATATGGCAAGTATAATGCAGTTCAACATAGCTGCTTTAAAGTCCTTTTAGATTTTTAGTAGGATAAAATAGTTATATGATTAAGTAACGGGTGATTTTTTTGAGGTTAGGATTTTCATGCATTAGTATTTGACAGATCACGTGGGATTTCAGACATGGTGTCAAAGAGAAAGATGCTCAGTATGCTTTGACATTTCATCATGAATAGACTTACTAACGAGCAACGCTTGCAAATCATTGAATTTTATTACCAAAATCAGTGTTCGGTTCGCTTTACGTCCGATTTATGGTCTACATAATCGACCAAGTGAGCAAACAATTAATGCGATTGTGACCAAGTTTCGCACTCAGTTTACTTTATTGGACATTAAACCAACCACACGAATGCGTACAGTGCGTACAGAAGAGAATATTGCGTCTGTTTCTGAGAGTGTTGCTGAAGACCGTGAAATGTCGATTCGTCGCCGTTCGCAGCAATTGGGTTTGCGAAACACATTGCGAACCGAACACTGATTTTGGTAATAAAATTCAATGATTTGCAAGCGTTGCTCGTTAGTAAGTCTATTCATGATGAAATGTCAAAGCATACTGAGCATCTTTCTCTTTGACACCATGTCTGAAATCCCACGTGATCTGTCAAATACTAATGCATGAAAATCCTAACCTCAAAAAAATCACCCGTTACATTACGAGTTTCATTTAATTTATATGTAAGTAAGAGAGCCATTGTACGGAGCGCGTAATACTGCCTTCTGTAGTAGCCGGTGAAGCAAGCAGCGTTCCTGTGGAGTAGAGGATTTCTGTTCGTAAGTTTCTGGTGTTAAAACACCCGCCGTGGGTCCGCCACTGGATATTGTATATGCAAATGCTACGTACTCGTACTTCAAATTCGAATTCTTAAAGAAACATTTTTAAATACATATATATGTATGCGTGTTTAATGAAATTAATTAAAATTCAATACAAGCCCACGACTGAGCCAATTCATCTCGTCATTCTGAATATTTTCATATATACATTTGCATACATTTTATACTGTTGATAACGGGCTCGCTTATCTGCATAATTCGTCTTTATTTGCATTAAATAATGCATTATCCTCTTTCAAATGTGAATAAGCGGCTGAAAAAATACCTACAAATTTCGAGCATTTGTTCGAGCCTCGGGATATAATTTTGTGTACATATTTTATACAAGCTATGAAGGTCTCCACTATAAGAATGGTATACCTATTTGAAAATAAGAGAGATCTACCTTTAAGCTAAGTAATACTTGTTTTAGCCCCTAATCGATGGGACCATTTTCCAAAGTTAGCCCATCATTATTTACTCAAAGTTGTGTTCGTAACATGCTATGACCTTTGTAGGAGCTGCATCCGGTCGTAACCGCTTACGCTTCACGCCTAATTTGCTTGGATTTAGTTTTTCTCGTTATTTTATTTTATGTGCCTTGAAAATACTTTCCACTATAAGAAAATATTGAAACTGCATTTCATTTGGGCTAACGAAAACGACAACTGTGACAAAATATCAACTAGTAGATTCAAACTAATGGTCAAAGAGGCATATTTAAATTTTTTTGTTTTGTCTATATGGAATACTGTATGACGAAAAATTAATTAAAATCGATAAATGTATAAAATATAAACCAATGTGCAATAGTAACCGATTATTTGCCAAAAAGCACTCGCGTAAACAATTCTTTTCAATCGAAAGTCTGCTAATAATAATAATAGATTGGCGCTTACACATATGTTAGTGTTTGGCCGAGCTTCTCTGCTAGGAATAGAAAAAAACGTTGTATAAATTTTCACCATTGACGACCATGGGAACATATAGGTCCCACCTTTTTCCACACCTTAGCAGGTAAAAAAAAAATTTTTTTTGGCGAAACTTTTGCTTAGAATATGGGTTCGCTGAACTCGAATCAAGTGTCATATCTTTGAATTTCCCAACTAATCAGTAACGGTCGCCAAAGGGCTAAGAGCAAAAATTACTTCAAAATTAAAATTGAAACATTATGAAGTTATAAATAAATCATAGATTAAACTTGAAACGAAAATGAAATTATATTTTTATAAGTTTAAGTTTATATCAAAGTGGATACATTTCAAAACAAAATAGTAGCTCTTTAGATTAAAAATGTAAAACTAGATTTTAAATTTGAAAGAAAATGCTTCTTAAAGTTGAAAACCTAGCGAGAAAAATATTTTTTGGTATAAATTTTACACGTTTCACGTTGATTTAATTTTTTGCTTTAAAGACATACGAAGTTTATAAAAATAAATGTAATAAATAATTTTCCTTTCCACTATTTCAAGCATTCGTTGTCGTCTTGGATTTCAATTGCTCCCTCGCCTGCTGTTTGGCCAATATTTTATTATCGAGTGTTTCCTTCTCAACTTTACGAAAACGTTGCCACCTATTTTCGAATACCACATCAGATCGTTGCATTTTGAACAACTGCTTCTTGTACCAACTCAACGTTATATATCGCCCAATGTAACAGCCGCATTCGCTGCAATAGTGATTGACGTCATGCCGACCGCTCCAGCGTATGGGATTGCTGCGGATCAGAGAAATTTAAATGAAAACAAAATAAATTTTTTTATGCATCAACATACATACATACATACTTATGTATAATTTTGGTATAATAAGTGGAGCGCAGTTGTGAAAACAATGAAAATTATTATAGTCGCGTGGACATATTAATGAATACTTAAAGAAAATTATGAACGATATTTTACCATGTCATGATTTTGATTTACACATAAACATACATATATACATATGTATTTATGTACTTGGACTTATGCATATCTAGCAGAAAAATGGCTGCAAGCAATGGAGGGCAACATAAACTCTTCACTCCTCACGAACAGTTTACGTATTCCTAGAGTGAGAAATATTTAAAATTTCGATTGAGGTCGACAGAGGCTTAGGGACTTACGCACACCCATGCACTTGAATAGGGACAATGATTTTACGATTTTTTCTGGGTTAGTTTTTATGTAAATAAATTTCATCAATTTAATACAGTTTATTCTTTAACAAAAACCATATAAATCAAACTTTGTTGGAAACAAGTCAAAAAATACAACCGACTTAAAATATAATTTCTTTATGATGTCAAGATCAGAACTAAACCAAATTAGCATGGAACTACTCTTGAGGTACAACCTTTCTGATAGCAAATTAATAACCGAAAACTTTTCACGGGGTCCAAATTTATCCCGTAACAAAAAAATCGGCTAAAAATTATTGAATCAAATAAGAGAAAAATAGCCAGGAATAAAACGAAAGGGCATTGTTCCCTATACAAGTGCATGGGAGGCCGTCAGCCGACAGGGTTACGGACGGTCGTCACTCCTTTGGGGTTGCGGTTAGACTCTCCACGTGGGGGGATTTTGCTGAAAACGAGCTACGGTCATGTCTCCGGCTATAGTGCTACTACCACTAGGTCGGGCGGAGAGAAGAAAACTCTCGGGAGAAGAGGCTGATTTTAGAGGACAGTGAGGGTGATGGGTCTGACATTAGTCTCACATCATTGCTCGGACCGCCTTCTGAGCTGTCTCTCTCTCCCATAAATTACCCCAACTCCAAGGTGGAACAGTATATGCCGAACCAGACTTGCCGTGGGATTGGGGTTGCCGCGGTGTACTTTTCCCATTTCCCGGTTACTTGTGGGAACCACGGCTTCTTCGCAATTAAGCTTCATGTAGGTATTGCTGGGAAGATACCAGGGGTGAAAACATGCGGAATCTCTGATCCCATTACTAAAGAGATCTGCTTTGGCTGAAAATTCCAAGCGATGATCCCCGATCGCGAAAATTGGGCAAATGGGCTCCCTGCACTTGGTCTCAGAGACTTACACTGATCCGGGCCCTTTCAAACAGGACTATCAAATCCAAGTGGGTTAGAGAATGCTTTGATACGCTACAAATATTGGCAGCCAAAAGCACGGTACAAGACCATTGTGGAATCGAGGCAACGAGATCGCCGACGACTTGCCACGGGAAGGATCGGTAACTGCCTTTTCGGGACCTGAACTATTCTGTGGTCTCAGTTGGTCCTCTTCGAGAGCCATAATTACTGAGTGGGTAACACTCGGAATGCATTAAGTACTGGGGAGCGGTGGGGGGCCTTAGACAGGCCAGGCTCTTCGGCTACCCTTTCAACAGAAGCGACATTGTCCTAGTAAATAGAAATGACATCAGGCTAATTTCTGGGTATCTGGCCAGTCACAACCAATCGCGATTCCCCTTGCACCGTATAAGTGAGATCACAGAGTCGGAATGTTGGCTCTTCCTCAAGGATATTGAAACCTCGGAGCATATTCTCTGTCATTGTCCGGCTTAAGCCAGACAAAAACTGATTCATTTTAAATCTTCAATGGTTGAACACTTTGTTGTAAGGAACTAAGGGAAGCCGAAGGTATCTAAGCCAAACTGGGTTAGGGACTCATTTCAAAAGATACAAAATATCTTTTAGGTCGCGGTGCCTGTTGTTCTAGTACACCCAAGAAAATTAACTAACTAACTAATTAAGTGCATGGGAGTGTGCATTGGGGTGGTCCAAAAATGCATGTGAAAATTATTAAGTTGGAATTTTAATGCTCTCAACCCCTAGGAATATTTTATATCTTGTAATCAAACAATATCCTTCAAGGTTTTCCTTATATTTTATATGACTTGTACAAAAAGTCCGATTTCACCCGAACTTAGACTTCTTTGCACGATTTTTTTTTATATTCATTGTAACCTTATTTGTGATTTTCTCGTATGCGACAAAGGTAAATTTTAATAATTTTTTTCTGAAACATGTTAAGAGGTAAGTTATCAAAGAATTGGCGCGCGCGATAGTTTTTATATTGCATAGTTTGAGCATTTATAAAGGAACGCGTGCGGATACTGTGGGGATTGTTTGAAAAATCTGAATTTTAAGCGAATTAAATATAAATACTGCCAATCAGCAAAAAAAAAACTCAACACATTATTCACGTTAACTGTTTGGTGCATGTACTAGATTGTCCACAACTGTTCCTTTAGTAAATGCAGTGTTAAAGCTCATTCAATTATCAAGCAAACAACCCAAGAAACGACCACATTGGCAACACTATTTGGTATTTTTTGTGTTTTTTTTTAAGAAATGAGAAAAAAGTAAAATTTAATCCTCGAACAGTATAGGTCTTCGTATTAGGGAGATTTTTGGTAAGTTTCAAAATCAGTTGTTATCTTCTTTTTTGACTCGTCGTGTGTTTTAAACCTAGTTGTTGGAAAAAAATTGCTAAACGAAAACTTTTAATCTAGAGATTAAAATCAATGACTGCAATTCTATAAGAAGACAGTTGCAAAAGGTATGATAAGGAAAACTGATAAAATCAAAATCCTATACGCAATTTAAAAGGAGATAAACGACAATGTGAAATAATTTCGAAAGTATGAATCCATATGGTGCAAAGATGGCAATTTTGAATTCAGTTGAACCAAGTTCCGATGGATCTTTGGTTAAAACTACATTTCAAAGTGTATAGTATGTATATAAAAGATTAATATGTTAAATGCATTCTATATTTGTTTTGAGTTTCAAGATTTGATACAAGCAGTAAAGCTATTCACTTTAACAAAACAATATCATTCTTATGAGAAGAATATATCGAGCCCTAACCGCCAAAATAACGTAAGCGACATTTTTTTCAAAATTTTCTTTTTGATGCCGGAATATTCCTAGAGCATCTAGATGCATTTCTGCATCAAAAAGAAAATTTTGAAAAAAATGTCGCTTACGTTATTTTGGCGGTTAAGGCTCGATATTCAGTAAAAATTTTTAACACATTTTTTTTTTTAATTTGTAGAAAACCCATTATAAATGATACTTGAAAATGAAAAGATATTATTTTTATTACGGGGGATTTAAGATACAATAATTCCATTATTAAAAGGATGGAAAAATCAAGCTGATACTCCTTGTAAATCCTCTCCTTCAATAGTTTCTTTCAAAAATTATGTTACTAGTTTCAACCTTTTTAGAAGGTCGAAGAACTACCACCATTTGATTTAATTGATGAGATAAATTAAATATTGCAATATGGGTTTAAGAAAGTTTACTGCCAAAAATATTTTTGTAACGGGTTGCCACTTATTTGATAAGTTAAATACTGAATTAATACCCCTTTGAGGAAAGTGCACAATATGTTAAATCGAGTTATAAGAGTATAACTTAAATTCACAGGATTAAATATATTCGAAAATTCATTAACTATCACGCTTCTTCATAAAAAATGAACATGTTTGAAGAGTCGGAAATTTGTTTGAAAATCTCCCCAAATCTATTTTTTTTCTAAATGAAGCCATACGAGTTTTGGGAGGGAGTAAGAACACTAAAATACTTTTAAAGCGCAGCGAAGCACACCAGGAATTTGCTAGTTCTGTCCTGTCCTAGTCCTGTACACACAGTGTGGCTTACTATAAAATTGTAGGAACGCAAAACTATAAACAAAGCAAACGACGAAATTTGTTTTGCTTTTTTCCCGTAATGGTACATATGTATGTATGAATGTTAAAGTCTTTGGTTTTGTAGGTCTTTGTAACTAGTATTTGTAACCAATTTGCAACAAAAAATTGGTCTCGATAATTTGTCGCTTGCGTATAAATGCAAAAAGAGCTCGATATGGTATACAGGGTGTCCTAGACTCACGGCCACCCACTAAAATTGAGGGAAATGTCCTCTTTTTAAAATTAGACATACATGTTTTTACTCCACATTCAGATTTTGAAGATAAAAATGCGTAACTTTCGTTTGAAACCCTTTCAGAAAAGTGCCCTTTTCAACCGCTAAGCGGAGGTAAAACGAAAGTTAGCTAAGAAACATTTAATTGGATAAGCCAATCAGCCGTTTCAATTTTTGCACTGAAAGGGTGAGCTCAAGCTCAAGAATTTGTACTGAAAAACGAGTCGGAGCTTAAGCTCACTTTTTATGCATGAGGCCCCTTGTTCTCACTAAACTCGCATGGATACACTATGCGCTGTAATCTGCATCTTCCAGAATTAACTTTTTGGCTTTATGAAAAATATCTAAGCTCATCGCATCAAAACTCCGGTCTGCGCGCTAACTATTTACCTTGGTGGAATAAGCAATTGCTGGAGTATGCCGATGACATTAACACCATCAGGAGCAACATCGAGACAACGATGTTTCGATACATCGGAGAAATCGAATTCAATGCTAACACACATCGGCAGATAAACCTCGATACATCGATCGATTGTTTCCGTTGCTTTAAAAATTTTTAAGCCCTCGTGAAATAAAAAGAAATGCCATCTTTTACATTCCCAATAAATGCAGTAAGAGTAATCGGTGTTCACATGAGGGGATTTTATAGGCAACTTTTAGTTGAAAACAACAAACGCCTGGTGTGAACGGCCATTCAACTAATCGCTTCCAATGAAGTTGGGAAGCAACCAACTTTTGATTCAACTAATCACGTCTAAAATTTCCTTGAAAATGACCTCATGTAAATACCGTCTAATGCATAAATATAGATGCATTTTCCTGTATTTTATTAATATTTTAATACCCTTCCTATAATTACTTATATGTATGTAGAACAAAAATTCGTACCATCGTAGGTTCCTGCGTCTCAAATTTACAAATTCTAAGAATACAAATGCTACTTTGTGCTAAGTAGCGACACGATATCGAACCGAAAGTATCGATATGGTACTCATTTAAAGTGTCGCTTTAAAAATATCGGGTACCCATTAATATCGGAATAAAAAGACTCGATATTCCAAATATCGATACCAAAAACCAAAAAATTTATCTGAATATAGGTCTCGCATATAGGTCGCTGGGTTGAAGTGGTTAGAAGTGTGAAAATATTCAATTCAAATACTCAGGTATTAAAATGAAGCATTTTTCACTACACGGATGGCGTTTTGCACGTCTCGGATGCTTTTTCATATGTAATTAAGAAAGTATATGTATACAAAGCATGCACAGCGGTGACAACACATACACACATACATGGTATGACATAATGCACTAATCGCGCGCTATGCTGTTGATTCAAACTCAACATTTGAAAACACCTTTACATGTATGGCTATAGCTGAGTGTGCAAAGACGCTTGATACAATTAGTTGCGGCCAGAGAGTCCGGGTTCAATTCTCATCAGACGGAACATAAATTAATTTTTTTTCTTCTTAATTACGAAAAAGCGTCTGTGCACTTCACAACCACATATTTTATAACGCATATACTCAAATTTAAAACGAGTCGGGTTGGTGCTCTTTCATATGCGTATTTTTTTTTAATTTAGCGCGTTTTTTTTTCTAAAATTTTTTTCCCTCAGTGTTGGAATGTGAGTTTATGACATTCGATACGATACTAGGGTTCTGGTACTCGATTCCAAAAAATATCGTTATCGTATCGAAATTCGTGTCCCTAGTGCTAAGTAAGCAAGTGAAAGGCAAAGTCGGCTCTCGTCGGGCACACTATAACTCGAGTAAATGGGCCAAATCGCACAGAAATCACGCAAAATTCCATGTAACAGTATTTTTTTAAATATAATAACTGCCATATTTCATTAACTGCTGATTCTAATGGGCGGTGCGTCTGACTCGCGAGTCAACTGTGTACGTGTTGACTCGCCTTTCGACTACATACAATTGGGTCATTCAGAGTCATACCAGAGACATGTCGGTGTAACTAAGCCATATTTATTTTTACTCGTCCATCTCCAATATGTCAGTATTTTTGGAAAACTACGATATTTCACGAAGTAATGAAATTTAACTGCTTAAATTTTTAGAATAATGAAAATCAGATTTTTTGAAGAAAGGATGTGAACACGCGCACTTTTTAGTCATTGTACACTACATATGTATAACCACCTGTTTAATGTCAATTTTCCGAAATGCGCAAAACTGTGCATTTGATGCATTCATACGCCGGGTATAAAAAGTTCGGTTTCGCCCAAACTTAGACTTTACATGTTTTTGTTTTGTATTTTTTTTTAATATTGTTGTCCAAAATACATATATGTATGTGCATTACATACATACATATGTACGTACATACATACATACATACAGCTCAATGGCCAAGTTTTTAAACTAGCCATATTACCGACAAAACTATTGTAAGAAAAAAATGTGAAGGGAATGTAATTTTAGCGCCAGATCCTCCGTGTTGCCAATAAGGGCGTTTCTTAAAACTATATTGCATTGCGACCGATATCGAGCGCTCCATGTTTTGGTCGGTGCAATATTTTAGCAGATCATCGACTAATTGCAGATGTTCAGTTATGCAGCGAATGAAGTTTACTTTTATGCTCACGATCGATTTTCCAGCATTAGTTGTACAGTCATACGAGGAAGAATTGATTAATTCAGCTTTAGCACATTCAATTAATGGACTGTCAAAATGGGAGATGAAATAGCGGTTTGAATTTTCATCAACGAATCGAAATATGGCAAATGGTTTTCCAACTTTCATGACTGCATCACGATATTTAATGGCTATATCGCGCGGATATTGGCCAACACAAACACGCTCCATCGTCATACTTTTAAGTTTTTCGCACCGAGTTGGCAATGGTTCAGTTATTTTACCAGCAATTGCCGCAATAGCCAGTGGTACAAGGAAATATAAAATTTTGAAGAAAAACATGTTTATTTGTTATTTTATTGCATATTTGAAATTATATCAGGTGAAGTATGTAATAAAACGATTTGACACTGTCTTAGAACTTTTTGAGGCCAACTTTACATGAGGTACTTTTTCCTAGACGATATCGTCTAAAAAATCTATCGAAAATTTACTCGAACGACAAAGTAACCAAGACCTCCAATGTGCAATGGTTCAGCATGTTTTCCAATATAATTTAGTCGCGCCTTAGTGCAGTTTGGTTGCCATTACAGACGCGTGTTATCTTTTGCACGGACGAATGGACAGACAGACAAGCTTAATCGATTTCTCTGTTTGTTTTAAGGTTTGCTAGGGGATAATGTATGTAGAGGAGGCAACTTGTTTTGAAAATAATTGCTTGTATTTGTAAAATAACAAATGAATGTAAAATATTTTGTTACGTCCGAGAAAATCAGTGTTGTATGCAGGGTTGCCAGAGTACATACTACTTATGTGTGTTTCAATGTACTTTACTTACACTTAGGGCCAGCTACTCAATGTGTGATTAACATTAACTAGGGGTTAAACAACGTTATTCACATTGTAGGCTCCCTGTTATATGTTGTGGAGTCGATCACGCCGATTACGATGTTTAACCTGCAGTTAGTGTCAACTTCACTTTGAGAATCTTATTGTACTTTTACAGATAGGGGTTTGAACAGAAAAATTTTAAATAAAAATTTTTCTTTACTTACTAGCCAGCCTCGTATGCGCAAGACTTCGACACGCGCTGAATGGGTACATAAGTATGTACATACATGCACTTGAAGAAATCAGGCAACCCTATCCAACAAAAAAAATAAAGCCTTATTGGACACCTAATGGTCAAGCCCTCTCATTTGACATCTTATGCGTTTTATTGCAACGAATGGTGTGGATCTTATAATTATTTAGACAGGCGGCAACTTAATTATTAAAATTAAATAAAACTTTATTGCACATCTGAAGGCCAAGCGCTTTCCTTTCAGATCTCGTTCTTTTTTTCTTCTTCTTTTAACTGTGCAAATCTGATGTATGTTATTAACAAAAATGCCTTCAAGTATTATATGTAAGGTAGTAATTTTTAAATAGGTGGCAACTCTACCAAAACAAAAATAAAAGTGTCCATATTCCTACACTTGGTACCTCATTGGTTAGTCCAATGAACGGTTAATAACTTATAATTTATAAAAAGGTGGCAGCCCTACTAAAAAAATATCACAACCGAGGCCATCACCTACAGGCCAAGCCCTTTAATTTGACATCTCTAGTTTAGTAATACAAGAAACGGATCTTATAATTTTTTTAGACAGGTGGAAACCCTATGCAAATTCTAAAACCAAAGGTCAATCTCCTATCTATACAGAATATATTAGGAAAAATCGCGTTGAAGTCCGATAAGTAGTTTTTGAAATTTGCGTGTTCAAAGAACCTCGACTTTCTTTCATGCTATTTATAGAAGTGAAAGATTTGGTTTATTAGTTAAATTTTAAAACGTTTTTGGGAAAATTATTTCCAGAAAATGTTAAGTGAGTTATAAAGCGCTACATATTTCTGAAAGTATTTTCTAAAAAAAAAGAATTGAATTTTGAAAAATGTGTTTATCCTTGTTTCAAATGAGAAACAGAGGGATGAATCGGTTTTCACAATTACTCTTAGGCAGAAGTAGAATAAACTATTCAATTTGTGGTATCTTTTTGGTTTTTATTCAAGTATTAACGTTCCCGAACCGAACCGAAAAAATCGTCGGGTTTGATATTGTTCTCATTTGGCAAACTTACACTAAGGAAAATACTGTATAGTAAAACTAAATACTTTATATTTGATTATAGTTACTTGAATGTCCACATCTAAGTAGATATGTATATGTAAGGGTACATACCCAGAACGGCATAGCTCAACCAATTACCTCAAATAAAATTAATTTATTTCTACTTATGGGGCAACTAACTTCAAATTGATGTATAATCACTTAGAAGCCCCATTGAGATAAACCAAACCTTTGATATTTACATATCTTTGCAAATAATTCAATATTAGTTAAAAAAATCATCTGACTTTGATGTGCTTTAAACCAGATGCCTTTTAAAGTTGTTGAAATCAAATGCAGAGCCAGACAATCGCCTTTCTGCTTGCAAACAATTCATTCTGAACATTTGAAAGCACATTTACATGTACGGCTGTGGCTGATCCTGAAGAGATGCTTGTTGTTACTTGTTAGGTTCCAGAAGGTCCGGGTTCGAGTTCCAACAGAGACTACATGTGAAAATGATAATAAAATTTTTTTTGTGTCTTGAAAATATGAAAAAGCCTGTGGAGTGCAGAACCAAAGCGTATTCAAACGAAATATATTGACTTTAAAGTGCCTTAAGCCAAATGCATTTTAAAGTAGTTGAAATCAAATGCATAGTCGGATAATTGACTGATGCCTAGGACAAAGCCGTGTTAAAGTCAACAGTTCGTTCCAAGGAAGAGAGTCAGATCTTCAACTAGTTGTGGTGGGAAAAACATCGAACATCGATATTCAAACTAGTTTCTTTCCGTACTGGGTGTTTATCGTGCAAATGCACTAATCGCGTGCTTCAAACTAAACATTTGGAAGCACATTTAGATGTCCGACTGTAGCTGAGTGTGAAAAGATGCTTGCCACAATTTTTTGATTTCCAGAGGGGCAGGGCTTGAATTCCATTGCAGGAAGCATGCAAACTAACTATACATATATATATTTTTTTGGCTTTTATCTTATTCACTTCACTGATGCTTTTTTAAAACGAACACTTCATTTTAATATGCGCGTAGTTGAATTGAATATTTACCACTATTCAGTACTTTCGTTTACGTTTATAGTAAGTTCAACTACGTTTCTGTACTCACAATGCTGGCAAGCAGACACTTTACAACAAATGAGGTATGACTTCTGTTTTATTAGAAAAGAGTCCTAGAAAAATTTTAAGCGTCCTACCATGCAACCAACAAGAAAACAAACATACATATTTTGGTAGGAAAACCCGGAACGGCTAACCTGGTCGTATTATCACACTGCATTAAAGGCCCTACACACGCATTGATTTATCGGCCAACCAGTTGACCAACCTACTTGACGAAATTCCCTACAAACGCACCAACCAGTTGGTCGATTTCATTTGAGTGAGAGTTTTTGAACTATGAACAACAAAACAGCATTGGCAAACTTTTAAGCTATGCTAGGAATGCTTTTAATTTATATGTATTTGGTATTTTTGCCGCCCCGTTACAATTGTACCCATTTTCACTAGTGAAAACACATGTTACCCTTCATGCGCCTTAAAAAAACAAAAATTAAATCGCATTTTAGGTTGCCAACTTATCTACACACATAGCAACAAGTTGACCAATCTGCCTCAAAAATCAAATATTTTTGATTTTTTTCTAACCTGACGAACAACTTGACTCAGGTTTGCCAACTTGCCTACACACGGCATATTTACCACCAACTTCTAGTGGTTGGCCAACTGGTTGGCCGATAAATCCATGCATGTGTAGGGCATTTTATACCAAATTGTGTCATTATTTATAATTATCTTTCTTTCTCTTTTAATAGCTTACCAACATAGACAAAAATTAACAACAGCTACAAATTTCTGCAAAAATGTCACTGCCTGAAGCTCCACGCGAGTCATACATTTCTTTCCGCAAGCTGGACATTGTATGTCAACGGGTTCCTCTAGCAAATGACCAACGTTTGAAGGCAACACCGGCATAACATTTTCCAGGGCAGCATCGTTGTTGTCAATTGTCACGATGACAGTTGACTGGGTGGTTGTCATTTTCGTCAGCTGTTGTGCAGCACCAACCAATTTATGTGTAGGCGGATGAGTGCGCGTGTGGAGGAGGTTTAGCAATTTTTTATAATGTTTTGCTCATAAAGCGATTAACATTTTTTTTAACATTTGTTTTTATTTTTATCTCAGCAAAAATGTTCACAACGCGACGTACACCGCTCAAGCAAATCGAAAACTTTGCTTCGAATGCCGTTAAAGCGAAGAGATCAACTGGCAAGAGAATTGCTAATCACTGCTGTTGCCATATGTATCGTTGCCGCTGAGATTTCTGCTATTGGCGGTAGTGCTGCTGCAGTCGTTGCCTTTTTAGTTGTGAACGTATTTGGCAATCAATGTTGCCGTTGTGCGACTAAAGGTGGAATTTGACCCTTTTAACGATAAAAAAAAAATGTCAACAGAACCATGCTATGTATTAAAAACTATTTTCTCCTGTAAGTACTAAAAAATTGCATCACTTAAAATTTTTAAAGAAAATGCAACTCTTCTCCTTGCAGCAACTTGATTTCTGTGTATGTTTGCAACCTTCTTTTGTTAAAAGTTTTTTTTTGCTATTTTCTTTTTAAATGAAACAGAGGAACATTCTAGCAGCGAAAGCGTTTTATAATAATACATGTAAACTTGATTTTGACTTTGCTTCTCAGATTTATCCTTTTACTAGTAAAGAAAACAAAAATAATATGGTGACCCTTTTGTCTTCAATGACCCTTTTTTTGCGACTTTCTGAAAATTCTCTACGGCAACACTGTTGGCAATAACAATAAGTAAGGTATGTGCTGTTAGTGGCGAGCTTATATTATTGTGGCGTATGTATGTATGTACAATAGGGTTGTCCAAAAATGCATGTTAAAAAGTAAAGCCTGAAATTTAATGGCCGCACCCCTTAGGATTGTTCTAAACCGAGAAAAACATTACCCCTGTTTTTTATTTTGAAATAAAAAAAAATTTAGAGGTCGCTGCGAGCGCTCCAAATTTTCCATGTACATATTTTATATGGGAAAAACCACTTTCGTAGAAGTCGTATATAATTCAAAATTAATCTTTTCGATCGCAAAACTTCGCTTCTCTTCAAAGGACTTCCAACAACAATACGCAATAGTTTATTTAACCATTTTCTATTATTAACTAGTTTTTATAGGACAGTTAAAAACCTCAAAAATTGCAATGGGGGACCCATTTGAAATAAAAGTTTGACATGCGTCTTCCGAAAAATCGTGCTTTTGAGTTGCGGCAGTATTTGTGCAGATATAATGATATTTATTTATATTAGGTTATCAAAGTTCCATACAATCAAACTTCGGTAATCCTTACAAAACAAAAATATTATAAATTGTGCTCAAAATAATTTGGCGGTAAAGTAAAAAGTTGAGTTCTTTCATAAAGAACAATATTTATCGTAAAACTTGTCACCAAGTAAAAGCCCGATATGTAAGTTTTCTTTTGTGAAAAGACTGACGGCAGTGGAAAATAACTTACTCGTGTTACGTTAGCTACCAAAATAGGTCAATTTATGGATGAGTTATTGAAGTTACCATGAATTTCGGCACATTTTTAATGCAGAAGCTGCCGAAGATTTAATTCGAACAACTGGTGTATCTTTCTGTTTGGTAATTTAAATTTAAGATCTCGAAAGTTTACGCTCATTTACTATGAAGGATATTTACTGTGAAAAGGGTGTCAGCTCAAATTTTACGACGAAGAAATTTTTGTTTAGAATTTATTTTAGAATTTTTTGTTTCAACGTACTCTGCCTCACGAATAGCACCGAGTTGAAAAAACATAATTTTTTCGTAAAGTACTCTAATGTACATTCATACACATACGAGAATATAATATGCGAATGTGTAATGTGTAAAAATTTTGTTTAGCAGGCTGAGAGCACTGAGCATCTAAAATACTCTTTGAACACTTAGATGAGAGTTTTGCGCTGATTTTGGCCACATTTTCAAATGTGTGACGTTTTTCGGGTGACCAAGAGCTATAGCATTGTCTGGGCTGAACATCTGGGCACAATAGCAACAATTTTGTGGTAAAGTATGTATACATACATACATATGCATATGCCCATAATCGACACCCACTTCGTAGAAATAGTGTCAATAATTCTAAATGCACGAGGGAATAGATGAAGAGATTAGCTATGGTTGAGTGACGTTATAAAATTTAGATTTTGAATTTTAATTAAGAAGAAAAAAACTGTTTTGCGTATCTACTTAAGCATTTTGACCTCATAAATATATATACTTAATTAACAGATACCTAGATTTATAAGCAAGTGTTATCATGATTTCCTACCTTATTTTCCCCAACGTTATAAAAATTTCCCGTATGTGAGCTAGAGATGGGCGCGGAACTAAATGTTCCATACCTATCCCAACCATTCAGACACCGGGTCCTGACATAAATCTATCATTAATGAAAACTCCAATGGCTTTAAAAATTATTTAATATACATTATGTACATTGTTCCCGAATATTCCACAGATCTGGCATCTTCTAGTTATTCGGTTTTGCTTTTCTCTTCGGGAAGATGTTTTTCATGCCTGGATCGAAAATTATCAAGGGCCTTCCCGATTCCGCCATACCGGCCATTTTTAAATTAGTACAGGAAATCCCGATATGTCGCGCCCATCTCTAATGTGAACACGCGTGACTGCTGGTAAGCCATTATCCATTTCAGCCCAGTCAAGTTAATTTAGTCTAGGAAAGCACTTATCGAAAGTAACCGATTACCTTCTCGTTTACGGAGTACATTACTTTAACATGTGCATGTCATTGGAGGTAATCGAATCGTTTTAACAGCTGTAGCTATGGCGCGTACGAACGACTCGTACTTCCACTCGGAGGCAGATTTGCCCATTGTGGTTGTCCTCAGTGAGTATGAGGAGGAGGCAAATCCTTCTAACCTAGTTAATTCATACTGTCAGTATTAAGTCTGTCAATCCACTTACTATTTTTACCTCCGCTGTCTCCCCCCCAGCTATTGAAAAAGCATGATCCCAAATGCTTGGGACGCCTTGTCTGTAGAGCTGGAAATTGACATGAGAAGTGGTGAATCGATTCCTCTTCATTCTCATCCCGAGAACTTCTGCAGACCGAGCCTGCTGGGTATACGCCATCATTGGAACATTGGTACTCTGTGATGACATCAGTGTCAGTGTCAGTAGCTACTCAGTACTACTCTTATCTCGGCCAAAGGGTCACAGTCGTCCCGATTAATCCAAATGTCATTGGTTACTGCTGTGGTGTATTCTTCAAAAAAATCGGGAGCAGTAGGGAGTTATCCGCTTCACCAATTTGTATTTCTGAGCCATGTCTAGCTACCTCATCGGATATTTCGTTCCTTTCTATATTGCTTTGTTCAATAACCCAGCATCGAGAAGTTTTGACGTGAATCAGTACAGCCCGCGTTGCACTACACTACTGAACTGCTTTCGACTTTCCCACACCGGATCCTAATGTGTTCAATGCCGCCTGGCTGTCAACAAATATAATGACGTTGCCTGACAGAGAATTACTCTCCTACACTACAATTATCAAGCAGGCGGTATGATTGCCTTATTTGAAGGTCCTTGGAGCGCAGACTCGAGCCGACCCCTTTTTCCATCTTTGAGCCATCGGTGTAAATGGAAATACCATCATTTACCGCCAGGAGGCCACCTTCCGAATCTTTCCGAGTCGGAGAGTGTATGGGAATCTTGAAACTAAAGTCCCAGAATGACGTGAGGTAATCAGTCTCGATATCGGTAGTCATACTCGTATCACTTTTTAGCGGTCGAAGTAGAAAAGGTAAAATTATCCTTCTATTACGGCTATAACTAGACTAAATTGAGTTTTAATTGTACATAATAACCAACACATCCATTTTTTTTGCATTATGAATAACGATTAACAATATATTTTAGTTGTTTTTATTAAGTTGGTGCCAGACTTTGCTTTCGAACAATTAGTAACAATAGCGACTGTATTCGTACTAATTATTCGCAAGCAAATAAACCAACAAATACCCCAATTTGGCAGCAAAAAAATTCACACGAATTTGTACGACTGATCTTGACCATCTTATATATAGAAATCTTAACCTCGTTTCATAGCTTTAAAATGACGTTAAGACGAAGTCTCTCCGATCAGCAGAACCTGAGATATAACGATTTGAAGAAGTACATGATTAGTCGGAATCATGAAAAAATGCAAACTTTGACAGATCATATCTCCGAAGAAAAAAAAGAAGAAGAAAATTCCTCGAACACGTGTTAGTTTATTTCATGTATAGAACCCACAAAAAAATCTGAAGCGAATCGGAGACATGACATCATTTTTTTTACGAAATCCGTCCGACTTAAAAAAGAATGGCTCATATCCGTTTTTTGGTTACATTTTGATTCAGAACGAATTTTCCTCTGCATCAAATACAGTATCTAGAATTAATTTATAAGCTAATGCCACACAGTGGGACGTCCGACGGCTGCGGCCAAAAGTACCCTGCAGCAAATCAAACTGGTTCAGAACTTGCGCTGAGCTAGCCTGAAAAGGGACGGTACTGGTTCTTCATCTATCCCAACTCAATGCTTGCAACTGTCTTTTTTNTCGGTTTACATTATCGTCCAGTAATTCTAGAAAAACAAACAAAATTTTCCAACTTGGAAGATAATAAAGAATTTCTCATTACGTCGCTCATCTCCTAACTAACTATTTGAGAATTTAATCTTTAGTTGTCCTAAGTATAATTTAGCTTGCATCCTAGGTCCTTTTCAAATATCCCTTTTAAAAGTAAGCACTCGAAAAATTTTGCACTCACAAAATTATGTAGAATTTCAAGGTAAACTGTTTTATACATTTCAAAAGATTTAAACAAATGTAAAGCAATGTTTGACCACAGATATATTAAAAAATTCATGATTGCAAATATGCATTTTTATCGAAAGTTCTTTTTGGCTTGGGTTAGCTGGATATACATATAGCTATGCATCTGCGTAACTACTTTTTCAGAATTCGCCAATCCGTTTTTACTACTTTTAGCCGCTGTAGTCCCATAGTGTGCCGGCAGCAGCAACAGCTGATTTCACAAATTTTGTTTTCTTCCTCCTTCTTCTTATTCACTTCGCCTTCTGTAGACTCATTACCAGCTAAAAATAGACCCGTGACAATGCGATCACTTATAAACGTACATATGTATGTACATACGAATGTATCTAGAATTCGCGAACAGATGAGTTTCCTAAAAAATGCTGCTCAGCAGAAAAGCAAGAGAAATGTAAAAACGAAAATCGGAAACAAACAAATTGAACTTGTTTCAAATTAATATATGTATTTTTAAGGGAAAATAAATGAAAAAAACTTCTTTTTTTAATTACTAAACATTTGTTATTTCATAGTTTAACTTAAACGTTAATTTATTTACAAAATACATATGTAAATACATATATAATATTTAGGACTTTGAATATGTATGTCAGTCAAAATATTATTTGAGCAATTATATCTTATTTTCTACACATACATATCTACATACGTATGAATATCTTAAAATGTGTAATAAAACATTATTTCAAGTTGGCCGCCAGAAGAAACCCAGATGTCCGCCGCATCTATTGCAAAACATGCGTTTACTCTTCAAACGACTCTGCAGGCAGACATACACAAAGGACAGGGAGAAAATGGGGAAGCAGCTGTGGAATGAGTTCATAAAATATACATATATATTTAATTTATGCATATATATTTTGTCTAAGCTCTTCCCATTGACATTAAAATCACTTATACGCACCAGGATAACGTTGATAGCAGGCAGCTGAGATGCCCCAGAATCCCGCTCATTTGCACTGTCTCAGTGTCGGCGCGTTGCTTGCATAGCGGGCAGCGTATCTGATAGGTGCTTGGGCCGACAGCGAAAAAACGCAGGTGGGGCTTCTTATCATCCACAGACGGCGGTGCCCAAGCGGTGCGCGTTTGGTTGCGTCGAGTCAACGATTCCTCCACCACGCTTGTCCCCAGCTCATCATCGCGCTCCCGCACAGTGTCACCAAGAACATAATTCAAAATGGCATCGGTGGCCTGCTCGAAACGCTGCTCTGGTGAGCTTGGTGTGCTTGGCGTCGTTGGTGTATTCAAATTTATTTCAACCATTTCAATTTGTGATGGCATATTGTAACGTTCGAAACTTGTTGCTTAGTAAAATATTTTGGCACTGCGCTTTTTTGGAACGTTGAAAAGCAATGATTGCTTCGCTAAATTTTTTTACTTGTTTATTATTATTTTGTTTGCGTTGCTACGTAAAATCTTAAATTAATCCGATAACAATTTTCAGCTGTTGTCTTAGCAGCTTGAAAGAGTAAGACCAACTGTCTGCGCGGAGATTAACCGAAACTTGCCAATAAAACTGAGCGATAATTTTATTCTCTCAAAGTGGGGCAAAGAAAAGTGAGTGAAAAGAAATGAATATATTGGTATTGAATGTATACTAGGCTGTTGGATTGTTCGGTTTTTCAAAAACCGGTTTTGGAGTTATTCGAAGAAGAGCAGTTTGAAAAAACCGGTTCCATATTTTTAAATTAAGAAAATAACCTGATAAACCCGTTTTATTTTACATAGTTTTCTTATAGGGGAAATGTGTTTGTTGGTATGAAGTCTTGGCCAGAAATTACAAAAAAACTATTAGGAGTAAAGATTGCTTTTATTTAGAAAAGAAGAAATCAAAATAAATTCAAAGTTGTTTTAGATCAAACGTTAAACACATACAAATGAGTGAAAATTTTACATATGGTCTTATATTATCATTTAATTATTGCATTTTAGGTGACTTTTTTCGGATTTTAGTAAGGCTCTTGCCGCCGTAGCCGAGTGCTTAAATGTGCCTACTGCCACTCGGGACACTACGGAGGAGGAGGAAAAGTGTAGATCTCCCCATTAGTGTCACAACATCAATAATCAGAGCACGAAGTGGAGGAGAACCTCGGCCAAACACGTAGAAAATGTTTAAGCGCCAAACTTGTATGATAAACTGTGCATACCCAAATAACTTAGGATATAATTCTAAAATTGGTATTTAGTGGTTTCCATTAAACTGGAAAAAGCCTTGAAAGCTTCGAAAAATTTAAAATTGTTATTGAGAGGTTACGATTTTTAGGAAATAAAATAGAACCGGTTTGTCCGATAATTAAAAATCCGGTTTATTTATCAAATCGGACAATCAAAATTAAAAAAAACCACCTATAGATATTCGATGAAAAAACCTATGGAAACCGGTTTCGAAAAAACGAGGCAATCATCCTAACGCATACCCTATCGCAGGGGTTCGCAAACTTTTAAGATAATGGTACACACAAAGGGCCTTATGAATAAGAAATAATTTTAGACCTTTTACTCGATTTGTTCAAACAACTTTTTTAAATTTTCAGAAAAGGCAATTGCTTATTTTTTATTCATAAGGCCTAATAACCAGATACCTTTAATTTTATGGAACCCCAACTCAAATCAATAAAAATCAAAGGCACTGAAATTTAAATATGAATAAAAACCTTTACTAGATAGTATACATATCGTCGGCTTAACGTGCAAAGGTTCTAAGTGCCATTTTAGAAATGTTGAATAAAACAAAAAAAAACTGAATAATAATTTAATATAAATATATGTATATATATTTTTTTTTTTTAATGCAATTTTGTCAACTTTCATATTTCATTTAAAAAATTCATTAAAAAAATACAAATTAAAAAAAATAGAATGAGCGCCCTCAAATAAGCTTGGACTTAGCACATTTTATGGAATTATACTCACTTTATGTATTGGACTTAGGACATTTTACAAAACGAAGTATTGCAGTAAAAGATTTTTTGCCAACGGCGTATTTTATTATCACAAAAAAATATTATACAGTCTTACTTCGTTGCTGTCGTTTAAAGGAAAACATAAGTAATTAATGGAAAATTTTTGTTTTGGGTATCCCAAAAATTAATAAATCTATAGTCTTCCTCATTGCTGTTTGTAAATTATAAATTAAACAAAAATAAATAGATATCACTCATGTGGCAGGTCGTCATAATATTGGTGGTAGTCTCTTGGCAAAGAAGTTTTTATATATTGTAAATCTGCGTATTTTCTGGCTGTTAATTTTCTTCTTTCTTGGTGAAGTTGAGTCAAATTAGACCATTCAGTTGGCACAACACTTCTGTCCACTCTTTGTTGCAAATAGCTCCATGGCTCTGGAAAACGCAATTTATAAAATATTTCACATTGCGGCGTGTATTTTATTGCACGAATATCGGTGACTTTTGATTCACCTTTTCCGCGACCAGGACGAATTGTTTTTAAATATGGTATGCCCTTGAAACATTTGAAAAAATTGTGATCCAAATACTCTACCATATAAGGTGTCGGTTTCTTTCGAGCATTGCGACATATTTCAATATACTCTGCTGGTACATTAACAATTCGGTGTTTAATGGCACGCTCGATAACTGAATGGACGCTGTCAGCTTCCATTTGTGTGTGTCCCGTTTCGAGTATTTTTTGCTCAATTGTTACGCCATGTTTAATAGATGTATTGAGCAAAGCGTTACTCATAGTAACATTCCTATTCTGGTACGTGCACCCATCACTATAAAGAATAATTTTCGTATCAGCTGCATTCTCGGTAAGTTTTGGAACTATTTTCTTCTCGATGAAGTACACCCAAATGCTAGCAAATTCTTCCGCAGATACTCCACCTTCTACTTCATTCCATATGAAACAATAAGCATCATGACTTATCAAATTGTAGAATACCAAATTGTGGACTTGCAACTTCGTGCGGTAATAAAGGCTGCTTACTTGGGATTTTGGTGCCATTAAGACCGCTTGCAGATCGACAGTAAACACAAAGGCCTCTTCGATTTTGTCTTTTTGCTTTTCTTCCCTAGCTTCATGTTTTTTTGTCTGGTGAAGATTGTAGACGTCATCCAAAATATCTCCCACAGAATGTCGAGCACAGATTTCACACTGATCTTTTTTAGGGTAGTGTAGGCCCAGATTTTTAACAGCAAATGCATCATGAAACGCCGAAATAGAGAGTGGGGTTCCCCCACGTACCTTACAAAAATCCTCTACGTAAAAATCAAATAGTTGTTTTTTTGAAGACCATTCTGGCAAAAGATATTTTTTGTTCGTTGTTGCACGGCAGTAATGTGATTCCATGGTCGGTAGAGAATCGAAAAATGAATTAAGATTTTGACGTGCAATGCTACAATTTTTTTGTGGTGCGTTCTGTGTAGTGTTTATTGAAATCGTTGTCTGTTTGACCCAATTTAGCACCATACGTTTGCCAATGCTAAGAGTGTTCAAAAAGAATGTTTGGCAAACTTTAACATTTTTTTGCTGTACCCTTACATGGTATTGTAATGTTCGACCCCTTCTTGTCTGGTTTTTATCTTTACGATTTCGCATTCTTGCAGGTGTTGTTACTTGAATCAATGTATTTACGTAAGTTTGATTCTCTTTCCAATCCATTTTCCAGAACTGTTTAAAGATTACTTGTCTTTGGTCTTCAGTGACTTCTGCACAGTGGAGGGTAGCAGACCCAGTGGCTTTTTTACACCTACATCGTTCTCCAATAACTCTTGCATTTCTAACTCTCCGATGATTCCACACGCCATTATCTTTTTTTTCCCCAAGTAAAGTTTGCCATTTTCTCTCAGTTTTTTATTTTTTGCTGCGAACCATGCCTGATTAACAACTTTTCCTCTTCTTTTGCGCGTTTGTGATTTTAAAGGAAGGTCTAGCGACTCGTCCGAATCGCTATTAAAGCCGTAAGGCACCAGTCCCATAACTCCATCATCTGCCTGATTACCATATTCGCTGAAATACTCGTTGTTGTTTTTATCAGTGTCCATTGAAATGTCTAAATATATGCAAATTTTAGTCCAATTCATATTCATTAAATTGAATTTGATATTTTTTACCTTTAAATAATAAATAAATTAAAATAAGCAAAGAATTTTGCTTGAGCACAAAAAACAACACACAGCACTATATGTAGAAATCACATTAGAACAAAACTATTGTCAAGTGGACTTAGCGCGTGCGTTTTGTCATATGTGTACATGTCACTTTTGCACACCGCTGCTTAGATCACTTTAAAATAAGAGTCGACAAGGTTTTTTTTTAACATAATATGTATTTTCAAATTATCTACCGAACTGCATCAGAATTTAATTTTTGGCAAAAAGTGGACTTAGCACCTTTGCACGTTAAGCCGACGATATGTATGTATGTACTTACATACTTTAACTTTTAATGTGAAGCATGAAATGGATTTTGTACCCTATTGATATTACTACTACCATCAGAAAAATAATCCAAGTGCCCTGTTATAACATTTTACATTTCATTTGGCAATTCGTCCGGTTGTTTTATCTCTGGTATATAGTATACAGTGAACCCCGCTTAAGTAAACAACATTGTTGGGCGCCGTGAATTGTTTCATGTAACCTGAAAAAATACCTCTCTTAAGTACCTCCCCTATTATTTACCAAACCCGCCTAAGTACCTAAGTTTTTCGTACCCCATTTACCATTTTACTTATAATTTTCCCCTTTCCTCTTTAAAAACATAAGGGGCAGCGCTACACAATCGATATTAGTTGCTACCGTCAGTATACCCGTAACAACATGCATGTTTCAAGTGGCTAAAAATTACCGTGGATTTTTTAGATTTTTTTTGTCGCATTTGCTTCCATATAACGAATAAACACAATTTTTTTATGTGAAAAAACCGCAGCACCTTCGGCAAAGAAAATTCAAAAAAATCAAGGGCAATTTTTGCCACTTGGAACTTGTTACACTAAAATTAAATGAGGTCACTTCTAAGAAGAAAGTTTGAAATTTTGATGAAAATTTGATGAAGTTCTACAAAATTTTAAGCTTAAGTTGATATGGTATTTTTTAGGGAATGAAGTGTATTTTAATTAACAAATCTTAAAAATTAATAAACATAAGCGGCAAACAGTATCATTTTGAATTCGGTCCAAACTGCATGTATGCACGTATACTTCATTAAGTGTTCATTTATTCAGGGATTTATTAATGCAAGTTAACAAGACGTTGTTCGCTTAAGTACCCGCATCGAGGTACTTAAGCGGGTTCTCTTAAATACCCAACCAGCCTAAGTACCTCAAAAAGCTGACAATTTTCCTGATGTACTTAAGCGGGTATTACTGTATTTCATTTTCCAGCTTAACTTCCTAACCTGTAATTAGAAAAAGAGATTAGCCACACAAAATTCGTCCCCATGTAATCTGTGATTATAAAATAATCTCAGCTTAAACCGAAATGCCAAATGTAAAAGTAAACAAACATGGACGCTCGCAGGGAAAAGAGGTTTGTAAAGGTAATTTTATTTCATTAAGTTAAAATATATTTAAATTGCACAGAGAAGAAACATAACTTTTCCTTGAGCTGTGAGAATACACAGACAACAAATCTGACGTCTAATAATATGAGATTTACCTGTGTAAACGGGGTTATTAAACACGAGCTTTGACTGAGATTATATTTATATGTAAACATACTTTAAGACTTATATCTACTCACAATAATTTCCCAAATAATTATCTGCTAACAGGGAATGGCTTTTAATTGTGGAGAATCGCTTAAAATTATATAATGAAATGATAATTTTTCATGATGACTTCACTATTTCATAAAAAGAGAATTGGCCCCTGCCAGTGCCGGTTTACATTCCCAGTATCTGGGCCGGTTAACTGTGCAGGCCTGCTACTGGCATAATGTAAACCCAACCATGATAAACCCAACTACACAACACCGAGGAAAAGTTTTCAAAATTCCAAGCATTCATGATGAACAGTCAAGTTTGGTGTACAAAAGAGAAATTAAAAGTGAATTAAATAAAAAATAAATTGTTAAATAGCGCCAAAAAATCTGTTTTTTTTTTTATCTAGGAATAGCTTCGATTATGAGTAAATTAGGACCGTATCCAGTAAGAACGAGGTGTCCGCATTGCAATAGTATCACTGTGACTGGTTGCTGGTTAGTTATGTCTTATCTTAAGATATTTAGCTTTTTTTGGAAATGCTTTGTCTGCCTTTTACAAAGTAACAAATCGCTTAGTTGAAACAGTTTGTTTTGTCAAAATCGCGTAAGTGTATAAGCTTGTTGAAGCTTTTTAATTACAGAAAATCTGCACACTAAACATTTTACTGGTAATAATATTGGATAAAGCTTGTGAATAGCTTTTTATAAGTGTGTACTGTACAGTGTGTCGGCGACGTTCTCCGCGGTGATAAATATATTATGTCGAGCGTAAACTGCTAGAAGGTAAAAGTGCGAATTAGAAAAAAAAAAATTTCAAAAAGAGTGTTTAGTTCCTTTCTTTTTCTTGATTGACGCTGTAACCGCCTAAGCGATTTTGGCCGAGTCCAAAAAAACACGCCATTAATTTCAATTCTGTGCCAAATGACGCTAATTGGAAATGCCAATTGAAGCCAAGTCATTCTCTTTCTCTGTTAGCATAGACGTTATAATCTGCCTCTCGAAAACCCCAAGCGCCACATCATCCTAAAGTCTTATAGCCCATACTTCTGCGCCGCAACCAGAATGGGCGTTGGGACTGACTTACTGACTGATTTTTGTACGACGATAGATGATCTTGCTTCTCGATTGCCTTCTCAGTCCAAACCAGCACTTGTTGGAAAGAGCAATTCTTTGTGCGATTTTAAGCCTGTCGTTATTATTGCTGATTCCTAAATTAACAAAGTCACCTACAATATTTATTTTAGTTTTGAGAAAAAAACATTCTTAATTCATATTCCAACATATATATTTTAGTTTTTAAAATGAGCATATTCAAATCGCTTTTTAAAACGATCGTTTGATAATTATAAATTCTTATATTCAGATGAGATTCTAAAATGTTAATTTTATGTTCCAAAATATGCATTTTCAAATATGATTTTGAAATCCTATTTAGATTAAAACACAAAGTCATTTGATATTTAAATAAATAAATAAAAAGTAGAAAATAAATAAAATAAAAGAAAAACTTTTTAATATACCACGCTCNTGCCAATTGAAGCCAAGTCATTCTCTTTCTCTGTTAGCATAGACGTTATAATCTGCCTCTCGAAAACCCCAAGCGCCACATCATCCTAGAGTCTTATAGCCCATACTTCTGCGCCGCAACCAGAATGGGCGTTGGGACTGACTTACTGACTGATTTTTGTACGACGATAGATGATCTTGCTTCTCGATTGCCTTCTCAGTCCAAACCAGCACTTGTTGGAAAGAGCAATTCTTTGTGCGATTTTAAGCCTGTCGTTATTATTGCTGATTCCTAAATTAACAAAGTCACCTACAATATTTATTTTAGTTTTGAGAAAAAAACATTCTTAATTCATATTCCAACATATATATTTAAGTTTTTAAAATGAGCATATTCAAATCGCTTTTTAAAACGATCGTTTGATAATTATAAATTCTTATATTCAGATGAGATTCTAAAATGTTAATTTTATGTTCCAAAATATGCATTTTCAAATATGATTTTGAAATCCTATTTAGATTAAAACACAAAGTCATTTGATATTTAAATAAATAAATAAAAAGTAGAAAATAAATAAAATAAAATAAAAACTTTTTAATATACCACGCTCTTATAAATGGACTAAAAAGTAGAAAATAATATTTCTCAGTCTCATAGAATTTGTTTTGATAAATTTTAATTTTGAAATTTTAGCAAAAGTCATTATAAACATTTTATTTTTAATATTTTTATTGAGTTTTGTACCACGATTGTTTATAAGGAAAAATTGGAAAAGCAACAAAGTCTAAGCGGTCATTATAAACAATTTATGAGATTGAAAACGAAAAACGTAGAGCGCATGCAANAGTCTTATAGCCCATACTTCTGCGCCGCAACCAGAATGGGCGTTGGGACTGACTTACTGACTGATTTTTGTACGACGATAGATGATCTTGCTTCTCGATTGCCTTCTCAGTCCAAACCAGCACTTGTTGGAAAGAGCAATTCTTTGTGCGATTTTAAGCCTGTCGTTATTATTGCTGATTCCTAAATTAACAAAGTCACCTACAATATTTATTTTAGTTTTGAGAAAAAAACATTCTTAATTCATATTCCAACATATATATTTTAGTTTTTAAAATGAGCATATTCAAATCGCTTTTTAAAACGATCGTTTGATAATTATAAATTCTTATATTCAGATGAGATTCTAAAATGTTAATTTTATGTTCCAAAATATGCATTTTCAAATATGATTTTGAAATCCTATTTAGATTAAAACACAAAGTCATTTGATATTTAAATAAACAAANTATATTCAGATGAGATTCTAAAATGTTAATTTTATGTTCCAAAATATGCATTTTCAAATATGATTTTGAAATCCTATTTAGATTAAAACACAAAGTCATTTGATATTTAAATAAATAAATAAAAAGTAGAAAATAAATAAAATAAAATAAAAACTTTTTAATATACCACGCTCTTATAAATGGACTAAAAAGTAGAAAATAATATTTCTCAGTCTCATAGAATTTGTTTTGATAAATTTTAATTTTGAAATTTTAGCAAAAGTCATTATAAACATTTTATTTTTAATATTTTTATTGAGTTTTGTACCACGATTGTTTATAAGGAAAAATTGGAAAAGCAACAAAGTCTAAGCGGTCATTATAAACAATTTATGAGATTGAAAACGAAAAACGTAGAGCGCATGCAATACAAAAAATTAGACTTAATTGACAATAGTCAAACCACGTAACGTAGACCTGAAATTTCTACAGCGAAAGTACAAAATTTTAGATAGATTTTAAGCGATCGTTATTCATATATCCACATATGTACATACATGTTGATGTCTAGAACTTTATAGGATCTTTGCAAAGCAAAGGTTTTATTGCAATGAATGGTGGCTGGACACAGAACATTGCATTGTTGATAAAATCGTTGTAAATAATAAAATAAAAATATACGTTGTCATACATTTACACTGTACAGCACTCGGCTGGCTATTGGATCAAACCAACTTTTTTAAGAGACTGAGTTATAAGTAAAAAAGCAATTTCTCCGTTTTTCGAAGTTAGCCTCCGAAATCGAGATACGGGCTTTCGAAGTTCGAATTGAACCTTTGGTAAAAAATTATTTTTAATCATTACATGTAAAAAGAAAAAGAGTTAAAATTCAGATTTGGTGCGCCTTTTGCTCTCATTTATATGGTATATAAATTTTTTTGTTCAAACCTATATTACAGGTGCTATAACGGGTCAAAAGTCAGATCTTCGAAAAATTAAAAATTTAATATATCAGAAAATTTTGAACTGATTTTTAAAAAATTCATATCGTTGTAAAAGTGATTTAGCACCCTTTCTTGTGACATGCATATTTGTAAACTTCGTGAATAAAAATTTGTGAAAAAACACTTAAGAGGAAAAAATAACTTTTTTTTATGACAAAAAAAAATTTAACAAAAAAATTACTCACCGATTTTTAAAAAATTGACACCGTTGTTTAGACGATTAAATCCCCTTTCGTCTAATATGCATATTTGTATACTTCGAATATAAAAATTTGAGAAAAAACACTTAAAGGAAAAGTATATGTAAGAGAAGTCTTAGACATAAAAATATACACCCTACTCTGCGACACTTTCGTACTCGGATTTTGCTACGAATCGTAGAAATGGTATGCTGCAATCCGAGTCGTATCTTCGAACTTTCGAAATTCGTAATAATGGCATGCCTAAAAACGAACGAGTAAGCTTTTTTGCGTAATGTCGGAGGCGAGATAAAAGATGTAAATCGATGTGTGTTTGCAGGAAATATTAGTGTTGTAGATTTATACACTGCTTTACATAAACGAGCAAAAAATAATCTTTGTTGCCCATTATAGAGAAACTTGGGTCCGGTTTAGTTATTTGTACAATGATTTTCGGTTGTTATGTCCCAACGCATAACCCGAATCCAAAATCTTTAACACACACGTATAATCAAAGGATTAAACTTTTATTTAAAATAAATGTTTCAAATTATTATTAAATTCGGTTTGCACTATCCACTTTTTTGCAAATTTCGATGTGGGTTCTGCACAAAAATACTGTGATATGCACAAGAAATATTGTATACCTTTGACATGCGGAAGCCCCTCTTCTCCGGCAACACAGAAAGGAGAATTCTACTTAGTAAGAGTTATAATCCCTAAGCGCGGCCGAAGGCAGAAGCAAGCGCAACAGGTGGTGGACCTAACAAAATGCATGTTTTCAATGGCTTGGAAGAAGCTGTTATTGCATTAACTGGATTAGGAACCAGTTCTTCAGGCATAGGAGGAGTTCTGGCTCGTGGTTCAACAATTCAACCAGAAGCTGACATAGATGCGCCCTTGGTTACTATGCCCGACAGCTCCGCATACCTTTGAGAGTCCATTGCCATAGCGCGCTCTTACTCCGTTGCTATAACTGCAAATGCATCAGAATCCTTAATTTTCCTCAAAATATATCAAATCAATAAATTTTACTATAAACAAGCACATGATGAGGGTTTCTTTTAATTCCTTTCCACTTCGTTTTTCTTCATACAGCTGAGTTCGAAATACAACTGGTACCTGGCATTTCCGATTGTAGCAGCATGTCGATTTTTCGTCTTTCATAACGGTCTAGAATAAGGGTGATAAAAACACCATGGTTTTTGATTTTTAAAGGTAATTTTCTGTTTTATTAAAAAAAAAAGTATTCAATTGTATTACCAATCAGTATTTTTTTGTTTAAAATATTTTTTATAAGACAAAATTGGTATTTTTTCCTTTTAAGTGCTTTTCTTGATTTTTTATATAAGAAGTATACAGATATGCATATCAGAAGAAAGGGGGTTCAATCGCCTTTAAAACGGTATCAATAGTTTAAAAAGCGGTTGGTAATTTTCTTGTTTAAAATATTTTTTAACGTTATTTTTTTCTTTAAATGTGGTTTTTCTCAAATTTTTATATACGAAGTATACAAGTGTGCACTTCAGAAGAAGAAAGGGGGTTTAATCGCCTTTATAACAGTACCAACCTTTTAAAAATCGGTTAGTGATTTTTTTGTTTAAATTTTTTTCTCTGCATATCAGAAGAAAGGAGACTTATTCGTCTTTACAACGGTACTAATTTAAAAAAAAAAAACTGTTAATAATTTTTTTGTTTAAAATATTTTTTTATAAAAAAAGGTATTTTTTCATTTAAATGTGTTTTTCTAAAATTTTTATATACGAAGTATTCAAATATCCATATCGAGGCAAAGGGGGTTTAATCACCTGTAATATATGTAAGTTAGCACACAAAAGTTATATACCATTTAAATAAGAGCAAAAGGGGGACCACATCTATACTTTTAGGTTTTTAGTTATGTACATGCAATAATTAAATATATTTTTTACAAAAGGTCCTATTTCGAACTTCGAAGGCCCATATCTCGATTTCGGAGGCCAACTTCGAAAAACGGAGAAATCACTGTTTTACCTATGACTCAAGCTCTTAAAAAAATTGGTTTGGTACAATACCCAGAAAAAAAGTTGATTTTGCCGTACAGTGTTATTGATATACATAGACTTATATATGTATTTATTTGTTACAAATATTAATAACGGAAAGATATGTACATGTTCTGGCTTTTCCTCCAGGGGCCTTGATAATTTTGATTAACGTTGGCTAGATCCTGTAATATACATAGACAAATTTACAATTATTATTAAGTAACGGATTAGAATTTGCTTTTGTAAGCAAGTCTTACCAAAGCTTTTCTCTAATGAAAAAAGGGCACCGTATCAGCAACGTCCCTTTTATTAAGTGGTGTAACGATATCATATTTCCGCGCCCTTTTGCTGATGAAGCTAATGCTTTCCATTCATATGTATGAAAGTAGCTTGAATCATCTGCAAAAAATTTTTCCGACACATGATGCAAACAGATTAAAAGAGTTTCAGTTTTATAAGTAGCTTTGAAAGTTCTAATACTAAACGTTTTCGTTGTAAACCATTCTCATGCTTAATTGACTAAAAAGAAATTTTCATTTTTTAACTTCCTTTTATTAGCTCGGGATGTAACTATGTAATATTGATGCGTCTAAAAGATGCAGCGACTTCTATT
>NW_016158906.1:38854-39481 GCF_001687245.7 Rhagoletis zephyria | reverse complement strand
ATAGTACCTCTCATTCTTTTTTATATTACATATATACACTCCGAAGTTCGGGATAGTATTTTGAATATACCAGCAATATATGTAAAAGTAGTGGCGGCTGCTGTAGAGCATTACGCGGAGCTTGAGTTCAAGCCCAGTTTTTTCTAATAGTGGTTGCCCCTCTGTTGGTAATAGTAAACCTCCGAGTGTATTCTGTCATGGAAACAACTTCTCATTAAAATACAATTGCCGTTCGGAGTCGGCGTAAAACTGTCCTTTACTTTGTGTGACAAAATCACGCACGCCGCATATCGGAGGAGAAGCTAGGCCAAACACTAACATATTGTTCAAGAGCCAATATGTATATCGTCGTTTAAAGTACAAAAGCCCGTATNTTGCCCCTCTGTTGGTAATAGTAAACCTCCGAGTGTATTCTGTCATGGAAACAACTTCTCATTAAAATACAATTGCCGTTCGGAGTCGGCGTAAAACTGTCCTTTACTTTGTGTGACAAAATCACGCACACCGCATATCGGAGGAGAAGCTAGGCCAAACACTAACATATTTTTCAAGAGCCAATATGCATATCGTCGTTTAAAGTACAAAAGCCCGTATCGTGGTTCTGCAAAACCTCGGAACTGAAATTTG